>NC_048585.1:52063419-52203419 GCF_013265735.2 Oncorhynchus mykiss | reverse complement strand
CTACCTTTTAATGTGGCATGAACACAACCATGATGTTTTTAGCTGATTGTAAACAAATCACTTCAAAAAGTAGGTTTCCTTCGCACGTTAGTCCAAAATAACATCCTATTGACTGAAATGGCAGCCTTCTGTCTTAGTATGTTGCCCCATGTATCTGATGTGGTCATGAAAGCGAATGTCATACTCTTTTAGTCCTGACAGCATCAGATACATGGTCAATACATTCTGAGACAGAGGGGCGCTGTTTCGCTCGGATGCTTTATCTGAGATTGATGGGTCTTTCTGTTGGCGGTCAAATAAATGGTCAATATTTAAATATTTTATTTAGATGGGCCAGGAAATACGTTAGGGCGGGCCATCTGTAGATCCTCTACAGACTATAGTCTCCAGTCTATAGACTATCAGTAACTTTTCAAGTTATCCCTAACCCTAACCTTAACCCTTACCCTTATTCTAAACCTAACCCTAACCCTAATGTTAACCCTTACCCTTATTCTAAACCTAAACCTAACCCTAATGTTAACCCTCCCTGATACCCAGCCGATGCCCCCCGATACCCAGCCGATGCCCCCCTGATACCCAGCCGATGCCCCCCTGATACCCAGCCGATGCCCCACCTGCTCTAGCCGTCACTCCAAGTATCATTCCCTTGACTCCTGTCACTCTCTATGGTCCTGGCTCCTCACCCCTCTGCACCCTCCATACCGCGGCGCCCATACCCAGCAAAGGCATCGCAAGAAGGGGAGACAAACACCCCCCTCCCATCACTCCTAACAGTCACTGAGGCGTTGCCACTAATAGCCTGGGGAGAACGAGATAATGATGGAATGGAAGTGTGGGAAGACATGGGGGTGATGAGAGGAAGAGAGGGAGTGATGGCGGTAGTGGTGACGGTCGGAGGAGGAAGAGTCGACGGTGACAGATGGGTGTGAGATCCGCAGCGGCTAGATTTACATGCGCTGTTATTTATTTAGATTTTCAGCACCTCGCCGTCTTTGAAATGTAATTATGTGGCGCTCAGTGACGGTTAGGAGTGATGGAAGGGGGGTGTTTGTCTCCTCAACTCGGGGTGGAGTGAGCCCGGTGGCCCCAGTTAGGCCAATGGATTCGGCCAATGGGTTGTGAGCTGCTATATTAAGTCGGATTGATTTCCATTGGATTTCATGACCTATTGCAATGCTGTTGTCCATCTTGCGTCCAATCAACCAACCAACCAACTCATTCACACAAACATAAATTATTAACAATATCCCTCTGGTCAAGGTCACTCAGTGTAGCCTTTTCCATAAATCCTGCAGTACTCTGCATCTGACTCACACGGCGCTTTCTCAGAGAGCGGATGTAGACTATCGTCCTGGTCGGAGGATTGTACACTCACAACATAATTAACTCTAATTTGAGATTAGGATGAGTTCATTTCGGTAATCTGGCACAGTAGTCCCTAGTCAGCCACGAGGGGAGAGAGATGTTGGATGAATTGGTAAAGACTTGTAATGAGATAGCCCTGCCTTGGCTCAGACAAATAATCACGTAGTTGGCCCATTGCCTCCTCTCCCCCCATTGTGACAGTGGCTGGAATGGGAAATCATTTTTCCATTCATTTGTTTATCATTTTCGCAATTTATCCCCATTCACACCGAAAGTAATATAATCTTGGGGCCACTTTAAAGAGGAACATATTTTTGTGTCCTCATACATATATAGGAACGCCTGTGTGCAGACAAACACACACACACACACAACACACACTCATCTCTCCCCATCCTTTCCTGGGAAGCTCCATGTTATTTGGAGGAAAATTAACTCAACTTTGGGTGACTCTGTCATCCATAATAAGATTGGACAGTGAAGTCTGATCAGTCTATCTGGCGTTGGTCCCTACGACGTCATCAGTGGTCAATTTACTATTACTAAGGGACAGGGATGCTTGGTGAATAACAGATTAAGAGTATGCGTGGCAAAATTACAAAACAATCTTTTTTTTTTTTTTTAGATTGTAGAAAGTAAACGGTGCCCCGTTTAAATTTAGCCAGGATCTGGATATTTCCATGTCTCGATGGTTCTGCAAAACATTGGATAATGCTATCAGACACGGTACTAGCCTATTCAATGCAATCCAACTAAGACATTGGCTCTTTAGGTTGATGTAGAATCTGCACTAGAACGATCTCAGCTAGTTTAAGACTCTCATTGAAACCTGTGATTAATGATTCTGCCTGTGCACTTGGTTTAATCTGTATGTGGTGATACTCACCCTGACAGCCCAACAAAACCGGTGGTAGAAGGGTGAAGGAATTAACATTAGCAGCATGGCCATCAGATCTATAAATGGTGGACACTGCAATCCATTATTTCTAGCTGCAGGGCCACACATACGCACATGTAAAGTAAGCCTTCGTTCTAACAACACAGAGAAGCCGATCCTTTCCTCAGCAATCACGTTTAAGAAGTGTGCTTTTGAACCATTGAGCATAGTGCTTAGTTTACAATGTTGTCACGGTTGGAACACTTTTTGTTTACTTAGTTATTATATAGAATTCATATATATACTGTATATACTAGGGCTATCCATTTTCTTTGTTGGACCTGCGTTTATAATGTGTCCAATTTCACTTTGTGTGGTTTTTGGTTCAGCTTTCTGTAACTTTGTAGAACGTTCTGTCTGCAGGTGTAAGTGCATATTATTACATCATGATTGCAAGGGGTCCCAATATCTTTTCCAACTGTCCCGTTGTCTGGTTTTAATGTCCGTTCTAGAATGCCCTTCTAGCCAATCTGAAACCAGTATTCAACAATGCTGTCGTATATTCTATATAATGCAGCCTAGCACACTTCCAGAGGATAAATCATTTCTGATGACAGATAATATAAGGGAGAGGAATGTGGATGTTTGCCCCATAAATATTAAAAGAGCTGAAGATTATTACAGAGCTGGGCTTTATGGAAACCTGGTTCTGTTGTGATTCTGGTGGCTTGGAGGGATTGCATTGTGTGTGTGTGGGGTGGGAGGGCTGTGTGCGCGTGTGCGTATTGTACGTTTGTGTGTGTGTGTTGTTGACGCCTTTTTACAATCGCCACTTCCTCTCTCACCAGGTGGAGTCCGATGATTGCACCCTGGCTCTCTGTTTGTGGATGGCTTTTTTTTTTTGGGGGGGGGGGGGATTCAATCTGTGTTTTATAACCTTTTGTTTGACGTGTTGTGATAGTGCCTCTGTAGGAGGTTTTGACTCTACTGTCCACAGTGACCTAAAAGGAACCTTGGGTCCTGAAGAGTGTCACCCTCGTTTGGCATGAGTCAGGGTTAACAATTGTACTAAATAAAGCTATACTGGGGATCACGATCTGCAACTGCATGTCAGGTTTACCTAGACTTAGTCCTGGATATATTTACTTCATTATGTTGGTTTTAGTATTTGATACCCCTGCTCGACGTCATGCGGGCACAAAGCAGGACCCTTCAGCATGTAGGTACAGGAGATTCTAAAGGACTAACAGGTGCTACTGAATCATGCATCAAAGGTGTAGTCACATTTATCCCATTTCCCATTACTGGTGTGTAAGGAAGGATCACCTATGATTTACTACCTGGCAATGAGTCACAGGAGGAAGACGGCTGGCAGAGATCCAAAACATAATGGACCTGCAGTGAGGAAGAGGGGGGCTGGCGAAAGACCAACAAAATAATGGTTTTGTTGACCCGTTCATGGAGAATTTCAACACTTGCACCCTTAGCTCACCACAATCCCCCTGCACCTACTGCCCCTTCTCATTCGGCCCCTGACCTACACTCTCCCACCTAGGCTTTCCAGTTTCCTCAGACTTCTATTGGCCTGTGAATGAGAAAAAATGACTGTGACATTAGCCATCAATTCCACATTAATGGCTGGGGCTCCTGTGCTGCCCAGATGCATTGATTTCCATTTTCTTTCTCACACGAGAAGACAGAGAAAGGTGCACCCTCTTTCAGGTTTGAAAAATGGTAAAGGGTGTTGTGTCTAAATGAGGGTTTTTCCCTCCCATCATGCAGTGCAAGGTTCTAGCCAGACTGAGACCTGTGTTGACTCCCCAAGCTACGGTAATTATTTGGCTTTAGCTCAGTAGGCGAACACAGTTAAACACACATAACATTTAATATCACTACATGTAAATCACCTCTGGTTACTGTGCGTGGTTTTATGATATGACCAAATGATAGATGACACTGTTGTGAAAGAATCAGTGGTTCAGGTTCGTCACACTTACTTCATGACGATCATCATTGAGGAAAAGGATGTGTGTGACTGAGGGAGCTCGATACTCTCGTCTTCAAGTGAATTAATTATTTACTTTTACTCAAGTATGACAATTGGGTACTTTTTCCACCACTGTGTGAAAGGAAAAGCAGGCTTTAGGGGGAATAGGGTAGCAGGGGGCTGGGCCTACCCAATACAGGGGTTGTGACTAGACGGTGGTTTTACGTGGTTTCATAACATTCTCCAAATCATCTGAAAGGGACTGCTCAATGGCTCAATGCCTCGATGGGCCTGTTCAAAGTATGTGTTTTAATGAGAGAAGGTTCTAAACGTGGTTCTTTTGAGCAATTGTTTTATATTCCCAATGAAAGTTACTAAACTGAAGTTAGTTTCTATTGATCCTAACACTGTCATTATTTTATGAAAGATTCAAAACATATTCACCATAATAATGGGTCATAGCATGTAGACTCTGTGGAGTAATTGAACTTCAGCACCACACCCAAGTGAACACTCCAGTTTCAGACACAGAGTGGATTAAAGAATCGTTAGATGTACACATTTAAAAACAAACCCATAAACAACTCAGCTAATAGGACGCAAGGGACTTCCTTGATCTAAAAGTTGGAGCTCAAGATTTCACTTCTACTAGTTCATGCCTTCGGTATAGTATTCCCCTGTAGGTCTAAGCCCTTAGATGGCAATATCTACTAAGATAATGTAGGAAATTGTTTTAAGATGGTCATAAAATGTATCATTTAGCCATTTTGATTTGGAATTTTAGGACCCCTGTAGGTATAAACAATGAATATGTTCTTGTTCGGATCCTCTCATGTGTAGAACAAGGCTGCTTCCACATGCCCCATGTTGTGGAATAGGCACAAACGTTATATCGTCGGAAAGAGGGAGTTGAACTGCAGCCACTACGAGAAACTCTCTAGCATAAACACACGGGGACCTATTCAACAATCAAAATGATGTCACCGTGTGACGCACGGGTGTGTCAATCGACTGTAGAGGCCGTGATGTATCGCCCCTACCTTTCCTACTATGTCAGAGGAATTCAAACCCGAGGTCCACAATACTGCTGGTTTTCTCTTCTACCTGATAATTACAGTGCACCCCCTGGTATCCCAGGTATAAATCAGTCCTTGATTAGAGGGGAACAATGAAAATCACTTGTGGAACTGGCTTCGAGGTCCATATTTGAAATTCCCTGATTAATATTGTTATTGTACTTATGGCACATAGAGTGTGTTTACAGTGGTTGATTCTTCAAAAGTTGCAGCGTACTGCAGCACAGCTTGCGTGGTGCCGCAGAATTCAATGGCACGTTATTTAAGTGTCGGCCACTGTTACCATTAATGCTAGTTAGTGCTTGTTTGACCACCAGAGGGCATCTTTGAGAAGCATTTGATAGCCTTTAATATTGTCTGTACAAGATAATTTAAAACCTATTTTTGTGAGAACATAGTATATGGGACTGATTTTAAGAAATGTTGCTTAATTAATTATTATATTAATATTATGGTATTTCTGTTCCAAGAAAAAGAAAAAACCCTCAGGGTTTCCATTAGGATGGACTGGAAAATATGGCACTGTACAACGTGATGGTAGGCTACAGTACTACGAGCATAACATTTCCACACACTAATGGTAGTCTAACCAATACCCAAACAGAGATTCAGTGAAAATAAAAATCTCAGTCCCCATGCTTGTCTCAGAGCAGCGGGAAACGGTGCTAAAATAGTTGGAGGCTTTTGCTTCAAATCCTGTTGCTTCTAACTTCAATATGCTCTTTAAATAAATAAGACCTACACCACTTTTCACAGCAAATTACTCAACACTAGTGAGACTCATGTCGCCTACGGTAGGCCTACAGTATATAAAAATAAAAACAATTCAATGATGTCACCGCCAATAATTACATATGGGTCTCCCGGTGGCGACCGGCACAGGTATCAACCCTGCATCTGTAGCAACGCATTTTGCACGGTGATGCAGTGTCTTCGACCTCTGCGCCAATCAGGAGGCTCCATCCACAAAGATTAAAAATACAGAGAGATGGTCGTAAAGGTATATTGTCCTATTACCAGCCCATAATGGAGTATTATAATATTGTACATGGTGTCCAGGTCAGGATAATCAAAACATTTCTTTATTAAAGACTATCAGAAAGAATGTTGGTACTTATTTATTTTGATCCAAAGCAATGAATGAGTGAGTCACTCAGCTTTATGTAGGTGCTGGCTCTATGACTTTGGAGTTTGTTTTTTTTTTAAACAAAAGGGAGCCATTGTAATCTGATTAAAGGCCAAAATAATATTTGTAAAGGCCAAAACATTTATTTAGAGGGAGAAAAACGCTGGGCCAATTGTGTGCAGCCCTACGGGACTCCCAATCACGGTTGGATGTGTTTTCTCTTTTCTGGTGGATTAAACTGAAATTGCAACCAATCAAGGCCAGTTGTGATACAGCCAACCTAACTAAATCAAATAAAATCAAATGTATTTATATAGCCCTTTGTACATCAGCTGATATCTCAAAGTGCTGTACAGAAAAAGTGCTGTACAGAAACCCAGCCTAAAACCCCAAACAGCAAGCAATGCAGGTGCAGAAGCACGGTGGCTAGGAAAAACTCCCTAGGAAGAAACCTAGAGAGGAACCAGGCTATGAGGGGTGGCCAGTCCTCTTCTGGCTGTGCCGGGTGGAGATTATAACAGAACATGGCCAAGATGTTAAAATGTTCATAAATGACCAGCATGGTCAAATAATAATAATCACAGGCAGAACAGTTGAAACTGGAGCAGCAGCATGGCCAGGTGGACTGGGGACAGCAAGGAGTCATCATGCCAGGTAGTCCTGAGGCATGGTCCTAGGGCTCAGGTCCTCCGAGAGAGAGAAAGAAAGATAGAATTAGAGAGAGCATACTTAAATTCACACAGGACACCGGATAAGACAGGAGAAGTACTCCAGATATAACAAACTGACCCTAGCCCCCCGACACATAAACTAGTGCAGCATAAATACTGGAGGCTGAGACAGGAGTATACATTTGTATACAACTAAGTATACATTTGACAATAGAATTCTCCCCCTACCCTCCAATTTGTTTCCCTTCATTGGACAACTTTCTTCCAATATTTCTGTAATTCAGTGATATTTATTCCCTTAGTATTTCATTATGGATCCGTAACTAAATAAACATCTGCATTTTGAAAGAGTATTTTTATCCTAATTTTATTAACGAAACATAAAGATGCTGTTGGAGAAATACAGTACTGTACAGTACACGCTTTATCTGACATTTTGAGGTTGCATGAGGTCGTTTTATGAAGGTGTCGAAGCTATATGACTGTGCCATCAACTTGATTACTTAGCAGACATCACTAGTTTATATTCAGTTACACATATTAAGAATATCATGGAATATAATGAACATTTTTGTTTCTCCATGCTTGTCTCAGAGCAGCGAGAAACGGTGCTGAAATAGATGTCCACAGTGGGTAGTCTATATGTAACGATGTTTTGGAGGTTATTTTGTTTTCAAAAAAATGACAGTGAGCGATTTGAAATCTGAATAAAGGCCAAAATCATATTTATAAAGGCCAAAATATAGCCCTGCTAATAGCCGTAATGGAGCTGTACAACGTGACAGTGTGTGTTTGAAAGAGTATTTTCCAGTAAGCAACAATTTGTTTACCTTCATTAGACAGCTTTGTTCCAATATTTCTGTAATTCAGTGATATTCTTTCCCATAGTAATTTGTTATGGATCCAAAACTAAATAAACATCTGCATTTTGAGTACTTTTATCATTATTTTATGCTTTTACATTTGACTAATAAAGCATTTAAAACATTTTGAAAATATTAGCCACCTGCATTTGTTTATTAGGCTACTGTGCAATCTGACAAGTAAACATAGCCTACCGTACATAATGTGGTAAACATGGGAAAGTGCTTAATCCTTTACATAAGGGAGAGCAGGACATGTCCAGATATTCTCAGTGACCTCAGGTACTCACTGACTGTCTTTAATTCTTTTTTTGGGTTGCATCAGTAATGGACAGAAACATCTGAGACACAGTAGTAATGATGAACACGCGGAGGTTCACTGGTAAACTACATTTTCCTCGGGATACTTCTCAGTTGGTATTCTGTGACCACTCATGGTATCTCTCTTCATTTACACATCGCATAGCAGAACAGAAAAACGGTCTGGACGGCCCTTGCTGTGCCTGGTGAGCAGTTGGTCAAGTTCTGTTGTCAGAAGAGGAATGGAAATGTCAGGGTGAACCGATGACCTGATGAACCCGTCAGGTATGTTGACTCTGCCTGTTGGAGGTGGAGCTCCAGAGCTCACAGTTGTGCCTGGCAAGGATTGTGACTCCATCTCGTTCCCCGCCCTCTTCAACGCGTCATTCTCTGCCTGACTCTCTGCCAATGCCGCCTGGCTCTGGACCAATGCATCACCTGTCACCTGTATCTCTGCCCTCAGATAAGGTTTCACTTTCTGCCAGTCTGCCTTCAATGACTTGATCTCTGTCTTCAAAGTTTGAACCTGATCCATGTGCACCTTCATCAGATGAGTAGAATGGTACCGCCCTGAGCCCCCATCGATTACAGTGGCCTATGATAGAAACGCTAGATCAATTAAGAAGTAAAAGTGACTCCAACATACAAATGCTGCGTACACATTATAAGAATATTTTTTTTTCGGTGTGGTCCTTTATCCACTGATCTCCACGGATGGTTGTCGGCATGGTTGTATGCTCTGCAAAAACACATTCATGTTTTTAGTACACAATAATTTGTATTTATTTTTATTTAACCTTTATTCAATGTATTTCTACACATTGATAGGCTATGTACATTTCTTTTAAGAAAATGCACTGAAACCAAAATACCTGTTGGTGATCCTCTCAGCTCTGGCTCATTTTCAAGTCCTCTGGTGGTTATGGTCCTAACCCTGGAACGGGTAGCATCATAGGAAGAAGCTGGCTTGTTGAAAACTATGTCAATTTCGTCTGTTCGTTTGTTCGCAATGTCATTTGTTTTAGATAAACAGCTAATTTTTGAATGGTAACTGTGTTAGAGCGTGGAGTTTGGGGCGGGGTGAGGAGAACTGGAAATGTGTGACTTGCAGCTTACAATAGGCCATAAGTATACAGAAGATCCCCGATTGTCATCACTTTGATTATGTTGCTAATTGGGCCACTTCCTCCTCCTCCTCCCTTCCCCAAAGGCTAGGTCCGTCTTCTGTGCATGGCTCTGCGGCCCATCCCATGCCCCCTGCCCTCGTGCCTTGAACCTCGCGCGCCCACCGCTATTTCAGTGGATACAGCTAGAGACCTGCAAGGCAATCCCATTTTGTGCCACTCAGGAGCCATGACCAATATGACCAATATACTGTATATTGTCGTGCTAATAACAGGGTTAATAACATATCTTTGAGAATATCCAACAGGCTTTTATAAAATTATAAATTATTAATAATAAGAAGAATAGCTTTCTGTAAAAAATAACCATGTTTTGTAGATGATTTCGTTTTCAAATAACGTAAAATGAGTGAGAAAAAGGGCATTCTTGAACATGGGGTGAGACATTGTTACTAATTTGTAAATAAAGCCAGGTGTTATTTAAAATTATTTATTTATGTTTTTGGAGTGAGAGAAACCAAAAACCTACATTCATTTCATGGGTCTCCCAGTCGAGGGGAGACCCATGAATGAACCCACTGCAATGCAGTGTCTTAGACCACTGTGCCACCTAGGGGCTGTACAACATGACCGGTCGGGAGTAGGCTACAGTACTACAGTAAGAGAAAAATAATCCTAACATTTCCACACCCTAATTGTAGCCTAAGTTTCTCTTAGAATAAAAACCTTAGTGTAATAACAGTTTTAGCAAGTAATACTGAAGTCGTGCATCAGTTTCTATTAGGTTTATGTCGCCCATTCATTTTCAGGTAGAGACACATTAGCGCCTTGGGACCCAAAATCATAATCAGTGCTCTAACTCCCCCTTGCGCTGGTCTGGAGCAATGAAGTAGTGACGCAGGGTAACGTACTAAACCACAAATCACCTCTAAGTCCCGCAGCATAATCGCAAAACTTTTAGCTCAGCAACCACTGTAGGACTTGGTTTCAGAAGGTGTTTGTCAGCGCAGAGCAGAGCAGAGCAGAGCAGAGCAGAGAACCGGCCCTGGGGGCAGAGGCGACATTGTGTTAATTTCCTGAAATAGCAAGTGCTTACTTATCTACCCTCTCTCTCATTGGTTAAGTCTGTCCCTCCCCGACTGCCCTAAAGAACCACTTCAAGTCAGCTGACTTGACGTGGTTGACGTGCGTCAACTGTACCCAGTGTGTGTGTCTGTGTGTGCATACATGTATGGTATGACATCAAGTGCAGCATGTTCCTGTAGGGACCCCATACCCACTCGCCTTCCCCACCTGGGCCTATACATGGTTGTAATTAGTGAGGGGTAACTGTAGTGTCTCCAGGTTTGGAGCCAGAGGGCAGAGCATGGAGAGCAGTGTGTATATCTTCTCTCTGCTCCAGTTCTATTAAAACAATAAGGCATGAGGGGGTGTGGTATATGGCCAATATACCACGGCTAAGGGCTGTTCTTAGGCACAGGTGTTGCACCCTTAGCCGTGGTATATTGGTCATATATCACAAACCCCCGTGGTGCCTTATTGCTATTATAAACGGGTTACCAATGTAACTAGAGCAGTAGAAATAAACGTTTTGTCATACCTGTGGTATACGGTCTGATAAACCAAGGCTTTCAGCCAATCTGCATTCATGGCCTGAACCACCCAGTTTATAATAACAGTATAGAGTACAGTAACCATATGCTCGGTCTCTGGCTGCCCATAGCCACATTATTATAGCCATCTCATTCTGCCTCAGATACACTCAAACAATGGTAACTTTCTAGACCCAATGTTGTACACAGACACGTGAAGTGTAGTAGCTGTCTGCTTCTGCTCCAAATACTCTACTGTACTTTACCTCAAACTCCCTCACACCCCAATCTGTTACATGCTATATCCGTCAACGTGTGCTCTCCACATAAATATATATAGAATAGATCTTGTCCCAAATATATGTCCCAAATACCCTTCAACACAATGCCCATCAACACACACACAATACCCATCAACACACACACACACACACACACACACACACAATACCCATGAACACACACACATACCCATCAACACACACATAACACCCATCAACACACACCCAATACCCATCAACACGCACACACAATACCCATCAACACACACACAATACCCATCAACACACACACAATACCCATCAACACACACACAATATCCATCAACACACACAATACCCATCAACACACACACACACAATACCAATCAACACAAACACAACGAACATCAACACACACAACAGACAAGCACATGAACACATGCACACACACGCGCACACGCACACGCACGCATGCAGAAAAGCAAATGAACACATACACACGAACACACACACACACACACACACACACACACACACACACACACACACACACACACACACACACACACAGTGTGAGAAAATAATGAGAAATAAAAAGACCAATGAATGCAAATCAATTAGAGTATGGCCCAGAAATAGCCTCTCAGTCCTCTCATAGTGAATCTAAACTACTGTAGCCCCATTCCCATGGTAGATTAGATCAAGCAGTACTGTTATAGATGTTGCTGGATTTACACATACACATGTACTGTATTCGTACACAAACACACACACACACACACACACACACATTATGCTCACAAACCCCTTTTCTCTTTCCCACTGAACCTTCAATTTACCCAAATGCCACTCCTAGAGCGCAGCCAACCTTAGCCTCCGTTCACTTCTGATGTTTGTCTATGCCATCCTGAATAAACCCTTCACTTACCCAACTCACACTAGGCTGAGAGGGAGCGGACTGACCTGCTGCTGAACGGTGACAAATGACTCAGTCCTGAGTGTACTTCAACCCCTTCTCTCCCTCAGGGGAAACCCCTACCTGCCTTACAGTGCGTGTGTGTATGCGTGCGTGTATGCGTGTGTGTACGCGTGTGTGTATTTGTGGCTGTGCGTTTGTGTCTGCGTGTGTCTGCGTGTGTATGCGTGTGTGTACGCGTGTGTGTACGCGTGTGTGTATTTGTGGCTGTGCGTTTGTGTCTGCGTGTGTCTGTCTGTGCATACATGCATGCGCACAAATCACGTCCTTAACTGACCTAGGCCTGGTGAGCATGCAGTGCCAACCTTCACTGAGCCGTTCTGGAAATAAGAGTTGATGAGTTGAATCATGGTATTGGGTTTTGAACTTAGAGGTTGTCTGATGCATTGTGTATCAGCCAGCGGTAGCAATGAGGAGAGGCAACAGAGCAGTACGAGTAGTTCTTTGAATGAGCTGCCAGCTTGATACCTGAAGCATTTAGACTTGCTTCTGGTCTGGCCTACCTTACCTGCTGGTCAAACCACACAACACACACAGGCACATGCACGCACACAAAGAAACAAACACAAAACACCCTACCTTTAACAATAATAGTGCAAATCCGTTTCTAATTCTAATGACATTATTAAATGCTGCTCAAAGAGCAATGGAGCCCCCACCATTCACACCCCAGAGAGTGAGGTCAGTAACCCAGTCTGAGGCCTGTCAGTTTGGGCTGCTGCCAACACACGAGTCAAAGGAGCAGATATCTTAAATGTACTGGTTATTGCTATCCGGGGCGGTATCAAAACAAGTCAAAATGGCAAAGAGGATACCCTGCAAATAAATCACGAGAAACATATTGATTTGAAGAGGACTGGCATTGAAACACAGGACCACAGCTATTCATATTTGTGGAATAAATTGTTGAAATAACATAGTAGCACCATACAGGTTTTAGGACAACATGATAGACCACTATAACTAAGACACACACATGACTTTCCACCCTTATTCACTGGTCTCTGAGTAGAAAGGACAACATTGTTATGCTCACAGCGATAGGAAAGATGTGTATACTCACTGAAGTCACTTTAAAATCCCATCCCTAGGAAACCTATTCTAATGAGGAGAGGAAACCATCGTTATGCTCACAGCGATAGGAAAGAAAAGGCCTGTGGTGGTCAGTATGTGTATACTCACTGAAGTCCCTTTATAATCCCATCCCTAGGAAACCTATCCTAATGAAGAGAGGAAACCTATCCTAATGAGGAGAGGAGACCTATCCTATTGAAGAGAGGATATCTATCCTAATGAGGAGAGGAAACCTATCTTAATGAGGAGAGGAAACCTATCCTATTGAAGAGAGGAGATCTATCCTAATGAGGAGAGGAAACCTATATTAATGAGGAGAGGAAACCTATCCTAATGAGGAGAGGAGATCTATCCTAATGAGGAGAGGAAACCTATCCTAATGAGGAGAGGAAACCTATCTTAATGAGGAGAGGAAACCTATCCTATTGAAGAGAGGAGATCTATCCTAATGAGGAGAGGAAACCTATATTAATGAGGAGAAGAAACCTATCCTAATGAAGAGAGGAAACCTATATTAATGAGGAGAGGAAACCTATCCTATTGAAGAGAGGAGATCTATCCTAATGAGGAGAGGAAACCTATCTTAATGAGGAGAGGAAACCTATCCTATTGAAGAGAGGAGACCTATCCTATTGAAGAGAGGAAACCTATAATAATGAGGAGAGGAAACCTATCCTAATGAGGAGAGGAAACCTATCCTAATGAGGAGAGGAAACCTATCCTAATGAGGAGAGGAAACCTATCCTAATGAGGAGAGGAAACATATCCTATTGAAGAGAGGAGACCTATCCTATTGAAGAGAGGAAACCTATATTAATGAGGAGAGGAAACCTATCTTAATGAGGAGAGGAAACCTATCCTAATGAGGAGAGGAAACCTATCCTAATGAGGAGAGGAAACCTATCCTAATGAGGAGAGGAAACCTATCCTAATGAGGAGAGGAAACCTATCCTATTGAAGAGAGGAGACCTATCTTAATGAGGAGAGGAAACCTATATTAATGAGGAGAAGAAACCTATCGTAATGAGGAGAGGAAACCTATCCTAATGAGGAGAGGAAACCTATCCTAATGAGGAGAGGAAACCTATCCTAATGAAGAGAGGAAACCTATCCTAATGAGGAGAGGAGACCTATCCTATTGAAGAGAGGATATCTATCCTAATGAGGAGAGGAAACCTATCCTAATGAGGAGAGGAAACCTATCCTATTGAAGAGAGGAGACCTATCTTAATGAGGAGAGGAAACCTATCTTAATGAGGAGAGGAAACCTATCCTAATGAGGAGAGGAAACCTATCCTAATGAGGAGAGGAAACCTATCCTAATAAGGAGAGGAAACCTATATTAATGAGGAGAGGAAACCTATCCTAATGAGGAGAGGAAACCTATATTAATGAGGAGAGGAAACCTATCCTAATGAGGAGAGGAAACCTATCCTAATGAGGAGAGGGAACCTATCCTAATGAGGAGAGGAAACCTATCCTAATGAGGAGAGGAAACCTATATTAATGAGGAGAGGAAACCTATCCTAATGAAGAGAGGAGAAACCAACAGCAATAAACCATCGAGCCTGAGTTTGATGTGTTGGTACACGCCGACACCGATTTCGATAATTACTCTGAGAACATATGGGCGACATGGCGCCCCATCCCATTGTATAAACCAATATAACCACTATTAGCTGACAGTCTTTCAAGTTGATTGATGGTGATTATTACGAGCGTGGCAGCCAGTGTGCTACCCACAATCATCTGTAGGGCCATGGGAGAGAGATGGAGCTGTGGAGAGGAGAGATGTCCTCGGGCCGTCAGTTACTGCAAGCATTCCACTGCGGGAGCTCGGCTCCTGCTCCAACGGCTGCTATGGAATGAACATATACTGTACAACACACCCAAACCAGCAGGAGACAATGATCATGATTCTTTTTTATTACTCTTTTTTTTCACTCGCTCTCCCACTTGTTCTCTAGCTCATTCTAGCTCACATATGTGATCAGTGCTGATTATTGGTTTAGTTTTGTATTAGTTGTAAGATGTTACAGGATGCCATATTCCCACGTTTAAGCCAGGTTGCACGAGAAAGACTTTTATCAATGATCTGGGTTCACGCAGAGAATGAGAACACAAGAGGGAGAGAAAGGGGGAAACATGGAGAGAGCAAAAACATGAGATAACAAGGAAGAGAGAGAGAGAGAGAGAGAGAGAGAGAGATCGAGTTAAAGGAGAAATAAAGACGGGTGAGAGATGATCCATCTTCTGCTCCAGTGAAGAGAGTAGAGGAGGGCGGAGGGGGGGAAATGTCTGCACAATTACTGGCCAGGAAGTAGCTAACCAAATGGCACTTGGCACAGCAGGCCTCTACCCTGCACAGCTGGCGGAGGGGCGAATGGGCTGTGACAGGAGGAGAGAGGGATTTGAAACACAGGGAGAGATGGATGGGGTATGAGAAAGAGAGAGATGCAAGGGAGGGAGAGGAATTTGAAACACATGGAGAGATGGAAGGGGAGGAGAGGGAGAGGAATGTGAAACAAGGAGAGATGAGGGGGGGAAATAGGAATTTGAAATGAGAACGAGGTAAGGAGGGTGAAGAGAGGGACCAGGGAAGAGGTGAGATGACATCACAGGGAGAATGACTACAACTGAAGGTGCATTATGTGTGTTGTCTTTAAAAATATGTTTATCTACAGTATTTATTAATCAGAGGGAACCTTGAGTGGGTATCTACAACCACCACGTGATTGTAATGTATTCTCATCGATCATCACCGTCAGTCAGTCTACCAATCAATTGATTGTTTAACTATTTATCCTCCATGGTTATTACATGTTTTTCAAAAAGGTTTGCATCACAGCTTAATCTATAATACTAAAATAAAATAATTGCCTGCTTCAGTGCCCTATTGGATTCATGCAACCATTACTTTGAGGAAGAAAGTGTACAATGGGTAGAGGAAAATGCTGTTCAGGAATCATAAGAAATAATCCATGACTGCATTCTGTAGAAAGCTTTCAGAAAGATCCCTGTCAATGGTAATGTAAATAATTCTATTTAACTGTGTCAGATTTTGTAGGAACTCAGTCGGTGTCCAAACTTAATATTGACAATAAGAATAGTAGAGCACACCGGGCGCAATTTCAAGATGTGGTTGTGCATCAGCTGTTTTTGAGCACTGACAGTCACTCAATTATTCATGTCAGTTAACATATTTTAGATTTGTAGTTAGTCTAGTGAGCTATTTTGGCTGAATACTGATCGGGCATGCAGGGCACGTGCCCCAGGACTTTGACCTTTAGAGGGCCCACATTGATTTTCTTAGTCATGTTAACATAGCATCAGTCATTACCAAATATTTAGAATAGCAGGAAATTAGCTTTAAAACTCCACCGTCAAGATGGGGGCCACAAAAATGTTTTGCCATGAGTTGGGGGGGCCCCCCAACCAAATCTTGCTTAGGGCCCCCAAAAGAGCCGACCCTGCAAGAGAGGGAGAGGGAGAGAGAGAGAAAAAGGGAGAGGGCGATGAAGAGATAAAGAAAGAGAGAGCGGGAGATATTGATGCAAGTGGTATATAACGCTGGTTAACTAATACTTATCGTTACTAGTGAGATTCCAGTAACCAATCATAATATACTATATTGTTATTGATATGTTTAAATTGACAGCTATTACAAATCACCTGTCAGAAGCTGCATGACGGGCAGTTTATTTTGAGCCAATCAAAACTCAATATTCTCTTAGTCCCTCTCCTAACCTCACGTTATACACCAGTCGGCACCAACATGATGAAAAAGAGCTAGAACGGAACGTGAAGAGCTACCAACATTCCATGGAAGAAAAAACTAAGTTTCCAATCGTTGTGAGAAGTTGTCTAAAAAGACAAAAAACGATATTAACACTCACTTATATATCCTGGGCGGTATCAAAGCAAGGACTTCATAAGATTTCATAAGGAGAACGAGCTGCTAGCGGTTAGGCTAATAAAACTATTGCTAGCATTTTGTGCGCGTTCATACTGAACCAAGCATATGCACAAGCTGTTAACATTTAGGCTAGCTCAGCTATCGATCAATTGAAATAGAAAATGTGTATAGGTGTAAGCACTAGTACGTTCCATTTGCACAGGCTAGGCTACTGGTCCGTCCACGTGAGCTTGGTGCTGTAGTTGTGTAAAATCATTTGCATTGCACAAGTTAGTTTATTGTTTAGTTCATGTGAACCTGGTGCTGTAGTTAAAGTATAAAGCATTTTGACTAAATTTTATTTTCTTAGTCCTGTATGAGATTAAATCTAAGACCTACAGTATATTTAAGCAATTAGGCATGAGGGGGGTGTGGTATATGGCCAATATACCATGGCTAAGGGCTGTTCTTAGTCACGACGCATTGCGGAGTGCCTGGACACAGCCCCTAGCTGTGGTATATTGGCCATTTACCACCAACCTCCGAGGTGCCTTATTGCTATTATAATCTAGTTACCAACGTAATTAGAGCAGTGAAAATAAATGTTTTGTCATACCCGTGGTACAGTATGATATACCACACCTGTCAGCCAATCAGCATTCAGGGCTCGAACCACTCAGTTTATAATAATGTTTATATGAAAGGTACTCATGGTACAGTTGAAGGCGGAAGTTTACATACAATTAGGTTGGAGTCATTAAAACTTGTTTTTCAACCACTCCACATATTTCTTGTTAACAAACTATAGTTTGGGCAAGTCGGTTAGGACATCTACTTTGTGCATGACACAAGTCATTTTTCCAACAATTGTTTACAGTCAGATTATTTCACTTATAATTCACTGTATCACAATTCCAGTGGGTCAGAAGTTTACATACACTAAGTTGACTGTGCCTTGAAACAACTTGGAAAATTCCAGAAAATTATGTCATGACTTTAGAAGCTTTTGATAGGCTAATTGACATAATTTGAGTCAATTGGAGGTGTACCTGTGGATGTATTTCAAGACCGACCTTCAAACTCAGTGCCTCTTTGCTTGACATCATGGGAAAATCAAAAGAAATCAGCCCACAAGTCTGGTTCATCCTTGGGAGCAATTTCCAAATGCCTGAAGGTACCACTTTCATCTGTACAAACAATAGTACGCTAGTATAAACACCATGGGACCACACAGCCATCGCACCGCTCAGGAAGGAGACGCGTTCTGTCTTCTAGAGATTAACCTACTTTGGTGCAAATCAATCCCAGAACAACAGCAAAGGACCTTGTGAAGATGCTGGAGGAAACAGGTACAAAAGTTTCTATATCCACAGTAAAATGAGTCCTATATCAACATAACCTGAAAGTCCGTTCAGCAAGGAAGAAGCCACTGCTCCAAACCCGCCATAAAAAAAGCCAGACTATGGTTTGCAACTTTTTGGAGAAATGTCCTCTGGTCTGAGGAAACAAAAATAGAACTGTTTGGCCGTAATGACCATTGTTATGTTTGGAGGGAAAAGGGGGAGGCTTGCAAGCCGAAGAACACCATCCCAACAGTGAAGCACGGGGGTGGCAGCATCATGTTGTGGGGGTGCTTTGCTGCAGGATGGACTGGTGCACTTCACAAAATAGATGGCATCATGAGGAAAGAAAATTATGTGGATATATTGAAGCAACATCTCAAGACATCAGTCAGGAAGTAAAATGTATTGATTTATTGAATACATATTGAGCTCATTGTACAAATTTCACATATCAATATTTACTCAAGGTGATTCTTTTTTTTGGAAGAATTTGTATTTACAAAATACAAGCTGCCATTATTTTCCTAAATTATTCAGTTGTGTTTTCATGTCTCCCTACTGCTCCAGTAGCGAACATAACTGGTCCAATATAGTTTAATCTTAAACATACAGTAGCCCATAGTGTTAAGCACTTGTTCCAGGTAGGTTCTGGGGGATACAGGGATAGGGAAGAGTGGAGGTTGGGGTGGCCGTATTGGGACTAATGAGTAGTGCACTTTTTGCTCTGGGGGGGGGGGGGGGGGGGGTTTCTATGACGCGGTGGGTCCACCCGTCAGGGGAACGTCAACCGATATCGCTACATACTTTAGAATCACACCTGTCTTTTTCAGTCACTCCTTCCTTCCATCTATCTTTCTGTCAACAAACTCCAGAAGGAGATGTGGGTGTAGAGTCAGGCGCAGGAGAATGCAAAGTTTAGAAAAGGGCGTTTAATTAACATGGTCCAAAGAACAGGAAAAACAGGACTACAACAGTAGCCTCAAACCACCATGACACCTTCCGGGGAAAACCCACCTGTTCAACAGAACCCCAAAAACGCAACCCAAAACTAAGTGACAGCAAACGAATCAATCCCGCACAAAACCCAGAGGAAATGGCGAGATTTAAATACCCCCCCCCCCCCTAATTACCCAAAGAGAACACTGGTGAAACACAAGACAGACATAACCAAATGAAAAGGAAAAAGGATCGGTGGAAGCTAGTAGACCGGCGACGACGACCGCCGAGCGCCGCCCGAACAGGGAGAGGAGCCAACTTCGGTGGAAGTCGTGACACTTTCTCTCTCATTCTCACTAGCTGATCAATCCCTCTCATCACGTCTCCCTCCCTCACTTTCTCCCTCATTCTCACTAGCTCATCAATCCCTCTCATCACGTCTCCATCCCTCACTTTCTCTCTTTCATTCTCACTAGCTCATCAATCCCTCTCATCGCGTCTCCCTCCCTCACTTTCTCCCTTTCATTCTCACTAGCTCATCAATCCCTCTCATCACGTCTCCCTCCCTCACTTTCTCCCTAATTCTCACTAGCTCATCAATCCCTCTCATCACGTCTCCCTCCCTCACTTTCTCCCTTTCATTCTCACTAGCTCATCAATCCCTCTCATCACGTCTCCCTCCCTCACTTTCTCCCTCATTCTCACTAGCTCATCAATCCCTCTCATCACGTCTCCCTCCCTCACTTTCTCCCTTTCATTCTCACTAGCTCATCAATTCCTCTCATCACGTCTCCCTCCCTCACTTTCTCCCTTTCATTCTCACTAGCTCATCAATCCCTCTCATCACGACTCACTCCCTACCTTTCTCCCTCATTCTCACTAGCTCATCAATCCCTCTCATCACGTCTCCCTCCCTCACTTTCTCCCTTTCATTCTCACTAGCTCATCAATCCCTCTCATCACGTCTCCCTCCCTCACTTTCTCCCTTTCATTCTCACTAGCTCATCAATCCCTCTCATCACGTCTCCCTCCCTCACTTTCTCCCTTTCATTCTCACTAGCTCATCAATCCCTCTCATCATGTCTCCCTCCCTACCTTTCTCCCTTTCATTCTCACTAGCTCATCAATCCCTCTCATCACGTCTCCCTCCCTCACTTTCTCCCTCATTCTCACTAGCTCATCAATCCCTCTCATCACGTCTCCCTCCCTACCTTTCTCCTTTTCATTCTCACTAGCTCATCAATCCCTCTCATCACGTCTCCCTCCCTCACTTTCTGGCTCATCCCTTGTTTGTATCAGACAGCCACATTTAATGAAGGGCCTGCTTCTCTTTTCATCCTGCTTGTGGGACCTTGAAATGCCCCGGCGTCAGCCACTAGCCACACTCCACCCTGTCTCAATCTCATCTTCACATCGCAGCGACACAAACTGTCAATGTAGCTTCTTCACTGCAATCAAAGCGGTTTTGTTGCTCTCTCTCACCCCAAACTCCATCCCTCAGGTCCCCACATATCACTTAGCAGGGAAGTAAACAACAGGACACTACCTCAGAATCCCTTCATTAGCTTCAGGGCTAAATAGCTATGCTAGGATGACCCAGTGACGTCCTGCTGCGCTCAGCTAGCACTATTCTCTCAAATCCGCAACACACCCCATGGTGTTTTGTTGTTGATTCCTGAAAGTGAGCCCAGCTACTGTGGAATCCCCCACTGGGGCCCCCTTGTGAGAACTAGTTATCTCATGCACTCATTCCTTAACGTCAGACTCAATGTAATAACAAGCACTGAGAATGAGGCTCACTAGCCAAGCTGCTAACTGTGCTTGATGCTAACTACTCTGTCTATGTGGCTAACCCATTTGTCATTGATATAATCTGTTTTAGCATGACATTTCCGCTGAGGGCTTCCACCATCTTAATATAGTCAACTGGGCAGGGATTCCTTTGAATTGAGAGCAATCAGCCAGTATAGAACAAGAACATGTACTACTTTTAAATGGAGACAGCCTCCATGGCGCTGCCTATGCTGTCACAGACACTTTAATGGCACAGATACAAAGATGAGTCCTCTATCTCTACGGGGTAACCACTCGTGCCATGATGCTAACCCCTTTAGCTATGATTCCCACTGTTCTAGCCATGATGCTAACCCCTCTAGCTATGATGCCCACTGCTATAGCCATGATGCTAGCTGTAATGCTAACTGCTCTAGTGATGCTACCCACTCTAGCCATGATGCTAACCACTAAACTAATTAGCAATGCATTCAGCACTAGCAAAGGGATTTTCCTTTTCTAAGCTGTAGGCATTGGGTAGGCTAAATATATTCTGGAGCATCCCACAGCTTGCACTCCTACCTGGCTGTCAGCCTTTCAGCTTGTTTTCTCCACAACAGATGGAGATGTCACTGTGTTTCCTGAGCTACTACATTACCTGTGGTTCATGTCTCATACAATTCACAGCTGACTTATCCTCTCCGAGGTGTAACTAAACTTTGGAAAGGAAAGTTCAGACGTGGTAAAGAGTCGTGACTGTTCAAGATGACGAACGAGTCATTGAGGAGTTTTAGAGTCACAACTTTCATAATGTATGTCAGAAGGAGTCAGACTTCTATCAATTAGATTTAAAAACTCAGCAAAAAAGAAATGTCCTCTCACTGTCCACTGCGTTTATTTTGAGCAAACTTAACATGTGTAAATATTTGTATGAACGTAACAAGATTCAACAACTGAGACATAAACTGAACAAGTTCCAAAGACATGTGACTAACACCAGACGCCATCCAGTCTGGTTTGCACTTTTTAGTACAATCATTTGTTTTTCAACAGGACAATGATCCAACACACCTCAAGGCTGTGTAAGGGCTATTTGACCAAGAAGGAGAGTGATGGAGTGCTGCATCAGATGACCTGGCTTCCACAATCACCTGACCTCAACCCAATTGAGTTGGTTTGGGATGAGTTGGACCGCAGAGTGAAGGAATAGCAGCCAACAAGTGCTCAGCACATGTGGGAACTCTTTCAGGAGTGTTGGAAAAGCATTCCGGGTGAAGCTGGTTGAGAGAATGCCAAGCGTGTGCAATTCTGTCATCAAGGGAAAGGGTGGCTACTTTAAAGAATATAAAATTAAAAATGTATTATATGTACATATTTGTTCAACTAAATGCGGGCATTACATAATTCCATATGGGTTATTTTATAGTTATATGTCTTGTGTGTGTGTGTGTGTGTGTTTGTGCGTTTGTGCGTGCATGTGTGATGAGTGGGAGAAAGAGAGAAGCTCCTATGTCTAATTAGCATCCTTCTGAGGCTATGTGTCTCGTTAAAGCCAACAGCAGATGTTGACTGACTGAGAAAATAAAGCAGACACTGTACTAGAGTGCAGGGAGGTAGAGAGAGGACACATTTATTTATTTTGGGTGATAAAAACAGGGTTATAGTACAGGCCTGTGGGCACAGGTGCTGGAGTGCAGAGGAAGGAAGCAGGGAGGGAGGGCAGAAGGGGAGGGAGGGAGGGCACAGGAGGAGGGAGGGAGTGGGGAGGGAGGGAGGGCAGAAGGGGAGCGAGGGAGGGCACAGGAGGAGGGAGGGAGGGCAGAAGGGGAGGGAGGGAGGGACAGGTGTGTAGGAGAAGTGAGTGAGCTAAATGTGTAAAGAGTGAGAGGAGTGTTAGAGAGAGAGGAGAGTTAGAGAGAGGAGAGTCAGAGAGTTAGAGAGAAAGGAGAGTTGAGAGAAGAAAGTTGAGAGAGAGGGAAGTTGAGAGAGAGGAAAGTTGAGAGAGAGAAGAGAGAGAAGAAAGTTGAGAGAGAGGAGAGTTGAGAGAAGAGTGAGGCGAGGAGAGTTGAGAGAGATTAGTGAGGTTTACAGTATGGTTAGTGTGGTGTGCAGTATGGGGCCTCAGCCAGACATGAGGCTCCCTGCATCGGCCATGTCTACAAGGGGACAGCGGAGAGGGAAAGTCACTGTCAACTTCTGTTTCGCCACCAGGGGGGAGAGTAAGGGGTCTGTGTGGTCGTCTTTTTGTTTGCTAGTGGGGGATGTGGATGTTGGGGGGCCAGACTGTATGTGTGAATGCATGTGTTTGTACTAAGTTAGCTGTTAAGTTTGACAGTAAGTCACTTTGCCAACACCTACTGTAGAAAAACACATTAATCATGTGTCCGTCTCATTAAGACTTAACCTTTGCCATAGCCTCTCAGACTCATCATCAGACAGAAACAGTGCTACAAGGCTATCTTGATCATTCAAAAGTTGAGTCATGCAGTTAGATGATGGATGCCATCTTAGTTGAACAAGAGATTACTGTAGCACATAGTGTATTCTGAAAGTATTCGGCCCCCTTGAACTTTTGCCACATTTTAGGCTTCAAACATAAAGATATAAAACTGTATTTTTTTGTGAAGAATCAACAACAAGTGGTGCACAATCATGAAGTGGAACGACATTTATTGGATATTTCAAACTTTTTTAACAAATCAAAAACTGAAAAATTGGGCGTGCAAAATTATTCAGCCCCTTTACTTTCAGTGCAGCAAACTCTCTCCAGAAGTTCAGTGAGGATCTCTGAATGATCCAATGTTGACCTAAATGACTAATGATGATAAATACAATCCACCTGTGTGTAATCAAGTCTCCGTATAAATGCACCTGCACTGTGATAGTCTCAGAGGTCCGTTAAAAGCGCAGAGAGCATGATGAAGAACAAGGAACACACCAGGCAGGTCCGAGATACTGTTGTGAAGAAGTTTAAAGCCGGATTTGGATACAAAAAGATTTCCCAAGCTTTAAACATCCCAAGGAGCACTGTGCAAGCAATAATATTGAAATGGAAGGAGTATCAGACCACTGCAAATCTACCAAGACCTGGCCGTCCCTCTAAACTTTCAGCTCATACAAGGAGAAGACTGATCAGAGATGCAGCCAAGAGGCCCATGATCACTCTGGATGAACTGCAGAGATCTACAGCTGAGGTGGGAGACTCTGTCCATAGGACAACAATCAGTCGTATATTGCACAAATCTGGCCTTTATGGAAGAGTGGCAAGAAGAAAGCCATTTCTTAAAGATATCCATAAAAAGTGTTGTTTAAAGTTTGCCACAAGCCACCTGGGAGACACACCAAACATGTGGAAGAAGGTGCTCTGGTCAGATGAAACCAAAATGGAACTTTTTGGCAACAATGCAAAACGTTATGTTTGGCGTAAAAGCAACACAGCTCATCACCTTGAACACACCATCCCCACTGACAAACAAGGTGGTGGCAGCATCATGGTTTGGGCCTTCTTTTCTAATCAAATCAAATCAAATCAAATTTTATTTGTCACATACACATGGTTAGCAGATGTTAATGCGAGTGTAGCGAAATGCTTGTGCTTCTAGTTCCGACAATGCAGTAATAACCAACAAGTAATCTAACTAACAATTCCAAAACTACTGTCTTGTACACAGTGTAAGGGGATAAAGAATATGTACATAAGGATATATGAATGAGTGATGGTACAGAGCAGCATAGGCAAGATACAGTAGATGGTATCGAGTACAGTATATACATATGAGATGAGTATGTAAACAAAGTGGCATAGTTAAAGTGGCTAGTGATACATGTATTACATAAGGATACAGTCGATGATATAGAGTACAGTATATACGTATGCCTACGAGATGAATAATGTAGGGTAAGTAACATTATATAAGGTAGCATTGTTTAAAGTGGCTAGTGATATATTTACATCATTTCCCATCAATTCCCATTATTAAAGTGGCTGGAGTTGAGTCAGTGTCAGTGTGTTGGCAGCAGCCACTCAATGTTAGTGGTGGCTGTTTAACAGTCTGATGGCCTTGAGATAGAAGCTGTTTTTCAGTCTCTCGGTCCCAGCTTTGATGCACCTGTACTGACCTCGCCTTCTGGATGATAGCGGGGTGAACAGGCAGTGGCTCGGGTGGTTGATGTCCTTGATGATCTTTATGGCCTTCCTGTGACATCGGGTGGTGTAGGTGTCCTGGAGGGCAGGTAGTTTGCCCCCGGTGATGCGTTGTGCAGACCTCACCACCCTCTGGAGAGCCTTACGGTTGAGGGCGGAGCAGTTGCCGTACCAGGCGGTGATACAGCCCGCCAGGATGCTCTCGATTGTGCATCTGTAGAAGTTTGTGAGTGCTTTTGGTGACAAGCCGAATTTCTTCAGCCTCCTGAGGTTGAAGAGGCGCTGCTGCGCCTTCTTCACAATGCTGTCTGTGTGAGTGGACCAATTCAGTTTGTCTGTGATGTGTATGCCGAGGAACTTAAAACTTGCTACCCTCTCCACTACTGTTCCATCGATGTGGATAGGGGGGTGTTCCCTCTGCTGTTTCCTGAAGTCCACAATCATCTCCTTAGTTTTGTTGACGTTGAGTGTGAGGTTATTTTCCTGACACCACACTCCGAGGGCCCTCACCTCCTCCCTGTAGGCCGTCTCGTCGTTGTTGGTAATCAAGCCTACCACTGTTGTGTCGTCTGCAAACTTGATGATTGAGTTGGAGGCGTGCGTGGCCACGCAGTCGTGGGTGAACAGGGAGTACAGGAGAGGGCTCAGAACGCACCCTTGTGGGGCCCCAGTGTTGAGGATCAGCGGGGAGGAGATGTTGTTGCCTACCCTCACCACCTGGGGGCGGCCCGTCAGGAAGTCCAGTACCCAGTTGCACAGGGCGGGGTCGAGACCCAGGGTCTCGAGCTTGATGACGAGCTTGGAGGGTACTATGGTGTTGAATGCCGAGCTGTAGTCAATGAACAGCATTCTCACATAGATATTCCTCTTGTCCAGATGGGTTAGGGCGGTGTGCAGTGTGGTTGAGATTGCATCGTCTGTGGACCTATTTGGGCGGTAAGCAAATTGGAGTGGGTCTAGGGTGTCAGGTAGGGTGGAGGTGATATGGTCCTTGACTAGTCTCTCAAAGCACTTCATGATGACGGAAGTGAGTGCTACGGGGCGGTAGTCGTTTAGCTCAGTTACCTTAGCTTTCTTGGGAACAGGAACAATGGTGGCCCTCTTGAAGCATGTGGGAACAGCAGACTGGTATAGGGATTGATTGAATATGTCCGTAAACACACCGGCCAGCTGGTCTGCGCATGCTCTGAGGGCGCGGCTGGGGATGCCGTCTGGGCCTGCAGCCTTGCGAGGGTTAACACGTTTAAATGTCTTACTCACCTCGGCTGCAGTGAAGGAGAGACCACATGTTTTCGTTGCAGGCCGTGTCAGTGGCACTGTATTGTCCTCAAAGCGGGCAAAAAAGTTATTTAGTCTGCCTGGGAGCAGGACATCCTGGTCCGTGACTGGGCTGGATTTCTTCCTGTAGTCCGTGATTGACTGTAGACCCTGCCACATGCCTCTTGTGTCTGAGCCGTTGAATTGAGATTCTACTTTGTCTCTGTACTGACGCTTAGCTGGTTTGATAGCCTTGTGGAGGGAATAGCTGCACTGTTTGTATTCGGTCATGTTACCAGACACCTTGCCCTGATTAAAAGCAGTGGTTCGCGCTTTCAGTTTCACGCGAATGCTGCCATCAATCCACGGTTTCTGGTTAGGGAATGTTTTAATCGTTGCTATGGGAACGACATCTTCAACGCACGTTCTAATGAACTCACACACCGAATCAGCGTATTCGTCAATGTTGTTGTCTGACGCAATACGAAACATGTCCCAGTCCACGTGGTGGAAGCAGTCTTTCTTCAGCAGGGACAGGGAAGATGGTTAAAATTGATGGGAAGATGGATGGAGCCAAATACAGGACCATTCTGGAAGAAAACCTGATGGAGTCTGCAAAAGACCTGAGACTGGGACGGAGATTTGTCTTCCAACAAGACAATGATCCAAAACATAAAGCAAAATCTACAATGGAATGGTTCAAAATTAAACATATCCAGGTGTTAGAATGGCCAAGTCAAAGTCCAGACCTGAATTCAATCGAGAATCTGTGGAAAGAACTGAAAACTGCTGTTCACAAATGCTCTCCATCCAACCTCACTGAGCTTGAGCTGTTTTGCAAGGAGGAATGGGAAAAAATGTCAGTCTCTCGATGTGCAAAACTGATAGAGACATACCCCAAGCGACTTACAGCTGTAATCGCAGCAAAAGGTGGCGCTACAAAGTATTAACTTAAGGGGGCTGAATAATTTTGCACGCCCAATTTTTCAGTTTTTGATTTGTTAAAAAAGTTTGAAATATCCAATAAATGTTGTTCCACTTCATGATTGTCTCCCACTTGTTGTTGATTCTTCACAAAAAAAATACAGTTTTATATCTTTATGTTTGAAGCCTGAAATGTGGCAAAAGGTCGCAAAGTTCAAGGGGGCCGAATACTTTCGCAAGGCACTGTACATACACACACACACACAAACAACACACGCACACACACACACACACACACACACACACACACACACACACACACGCACACGGACACCCCTTCTCCACCAGAGTGATGTCATCTCTGTCTTGTCTGGCTAAGCAGATTGTGCAGTCACCAGTGAAATTGAAATGCAGCCGTGGTTAATTAACAAACAGCCTATCACCCGTCCAGTTAGCATGCTGTCAATATTTACTGCTGTTTCCTGTTGCTAGGGAGGGCTAATATGTTGGTCCTAGAGAGAGTGAGGGAGTATGTTTGGCATGGAAGGCAGCTCAACCTGTTGCTAGGGAGGGCTAATATGTTGGTCCTAGAGAGAGTGAGGGAGTATGTTTGGCATGGAAGGCAGCTCAACCTGTTGCTAGGGAGGGCTAATATGTTGGTCCTAGAGAGAGTGAGGGAGTATGTTTGGCATGGAAGGCAGCTCAACCTGTTGCTAGGGAGGGCTAATATGTTGGTCCTAGAGAGAGTGAGGGAGTATGTTTGGCATGGAAGGCAGCTCAACCTGTTGCTAGGGAGGGCTAATATGTTGGTCCTAGAGAGAGTGAGGGAGTATGTTTGGCATGGAAGGCAGCTCAACCATTTTCTTCACTTGTTACACTTTTTATGCTCTTTCATATCCCCAGCGTGATGTCCAATTACATGATCACTTTGTGACCATTAACCAACATAGAGGAGACAGGAGACTGCATGACCTGGAGGGATGGAGGGAGGGACACAGTATATCACTATGCATAAAAATTACAGCTCAGAGTATTTCTACATGAGCGCTGGCCCTGAAAACCACTCTTAGCATCGACAAGCCCTCCCGTTGAAAAGGTTAGCGTTTAGCCGAAAGGCTGTCCAATAAGATCACGGATGGAGAAGAAAAATAAACACCCTGCATGTTTTACTGTTTCTCTTTACACTCACATTCACCTCCAAATGTCAGCGGCAATATTGATCAGGGAAGAAAAATGCAACGTGAGTCACGGGTGGAAGAGGAAATCATATTTCAGAACCTGACGTCTGCATTTGTCAGTCAAAGGGTCAATCGTATTTGCGAGATGTAATCTTGTGTTGCAGTATTTGGAAGATGCGTTGGATAATGTGGTTATTAGGAGGAAATTACGTCGCTAAGATAGCAGCCACCAGGCCAAGTCTCTGCACACTTTCTGTTCAGGTGGTCATAATAGCCGCCGCCCCCCCCCCCCCCCCCCCCCCCCCCCCCCGTGAGCTAGAATGCAGAGCCGATTCACGGGGTCAAAAAGTCAACGCCCTAGCAACGAGTTCCTGCTCATTATAAAATAGCTCCTATGGCACCTAGCACCTTGTTAGTGGTTAACCATCTTAAAGTACAGACATTCTCTGTCTCACCATTGACTTCTCCCGAGTTTGTCTTATTTTTCTACCCTCCTTCCTTCCTAAGCAGGCAATCAATTCTCTCACTGCACTGATAACACAGTGCCATGTTTCTAGTTGGGTTCCATCTTTGAAATCTATCAAGGGTGGTTGCTACTAGAAACGAGAACAACAGAGAAAGGACTGAGTCATAATTTGGAGAAAGTTTTTACTAACCATTTACGTTCTTGACGCAAAGGTCACAGTGGGGTGTTTAATCAATGTGTCTTTTCAGAAATTAAACACTCGTTTCTGGTGGGTTACAGATCAGAAAGCTAAACCCAGTAAAAGTTTCCCAGCCATTTTGGTTTCATAAGCAAAATAAAGTTGATAATATTTATTTAGTAGAAATTTAGCAGGATGAAATCTCTTGAGAAAAGTTGGTTATTCTCAGACTGATCTAAAGTTGGGAATTCTTAGGCTGATCTAAAGTTGGGAATTCTCAGGCTGATCTAAAGTTGGTTATTCTCAGGCTGATCTAAAGTTGGGAATTCTCAGGTTGATCTAAAGTTGGGAATTCTCAGGTTGATCTAAAGTTGGGAATTCTCAGGTTGATCTAAAGTTGGGAATTCTCAGGCTGATCTAAAGTCGGGAATTCTCAGGTTGATCTAAAGTTGGGAATTCTCAGGTTGATCTAAAGTTGGGAATTCTCAGGCTGATCTAAAGTCGGGAATTCTCAGGTTGATCTAAAGTTGGGAATTCTCAGGTTGATCTAAAGTTGGGAATTCTCAGGTTGATCTAAAGTTGGGAATTCTCAGGTTGATCTAAAGTTGGTTATTCTCAGGATGATCTAAAGTTGGTTATTCTCAGGCGGATCTAAAGTTGGTTATTCTCAGGCTGATCTAAAGTTGGGAATTCTCAGGCTGATCTAAAGTTGGGAATTCTCAGGTTGATCTAAAGTTGGGGATTCTCAGGTTGATCTAAAGTTGGGAATTCTCCGGTTGATCTAAAGTTGGGAATTCTCCGGTTGATCTAAAGTTGGGAATTCTCAGGTTGATCTAAAGTTGGGAATTCTCAGGTTGATCTAAAGTTGGGAATTCTCAGGTTGATCTAAAGCTGGCAATTCTCAGGTTGATCTAAAATTGGGAATTCTCTGTCTTTTTCTCCAGCTCATCCCTGCAGTCCCCCCTTGCTGCTTTCAAATTAACATATTAAGTAAAGCAATTTACGTGGGACGTTTTTTGGGCAACGATTCAATACAATTAAAACATCCCACGGAAACAATGTCATATCAACAGTAGCTCATAATTAACTGTGCGAAAAAGTCTCTTTTTTTTACCGTGATGTATGTATCTCTCAATGCAATTATGTTTTTTTTCCTTCCCATTTGAAGAGTGATTGTATGAAAGCAAATAGAGCCATTGCCACTTGTAGTGTGCGACTGCAGGCTTCAAGGTGGTCTGAGTTCTTGTTCTTTTGTGTTCGAGGCTCCATTGAAACGTCTTGCTGTATTTACTGAATATGCTGTATGTGTCACTTACAATGCATTGTTTAGGTATTGGACTAATACCTTGAACCCTGTTATTGTCTAGGCCTGTCATTGCTACCATTCACCATAGTATGCACTTTAACACATGCATCCAATACCTGATTGCAAATATTCTGGCTTAGGAAACTCAGAATTCAACCAATTGTTGATGTTGTTGATGTTGCTGCTGCCTCGTGTGGCAAGTCTCAGCCCCTGTTACTGGGTTACTCTGTCGAACATACAGCCATGGAGCTAATTAACAAGTCTTACAGGCCTATTTCAGCCATCTTTTTGTCTTGGGCTTGCGTGACATGTACTCTGTACCCTGTGTCAGGCCTTGAGATTGCACAGGCTTTCACTGTGATAATGGTCACCTGCCAGACTCCGACTGCGGAGGAGATGAGGAAAAGTGAGAAAAGGAGGTAGAGAAAGAGAGAGTGTGAGAGAGGCAGGTCGAACTCGAGTCACGATGCCATCAGCGGGCGGTTTCCCCGGCAACGGGCAATTAAAGCGTCCTTTGTCTAAGTAAGTGCGTCTCGTTAATCATTTTCTATTTCTCGTCCCAGTGAGGGAGAGGACGACAAACGGACAACACTGGAATAGGTTTAAAAAGTGGAAGTGCCAAGAGACACACACAGGGAAATTATATCATGTAGGGTGTGTGTGTGTGGTGTGCGGGGTCGGGGGGTTCAGGGAGCAATTGACTCACCTGGAGGATGTGTAATCTGTAAAAGGTCAGAGTAAAACCCCCCCACACACCACTGTCAAATTGCTGCTTGGACCCCATGACTTTTGTTGCAATGGAAACAGCCAGTAAAAAACACTGATACATCACAAGCTATACATTAGTCTGCTATTTTGATCAAAATGTTTTGCTATTCTTTATGACTTCATTAAATACTTTTTTTTTATCACAATAATATAGCAACTGCTTCTTGTCTGACCATTAAGTGGCTGTCAATCAGAATAATTGCCTTTAAAATGCATATGCCACTAAACAGTCAAAAAAAGGTGAACTTTGGCCTGCTGTTTAAAGGTGGGGGTCCAATTGAGTTTAATCAAGGGTTTTTTCTTGCTGAGTGGTACTTTAGAACCTTGTTCAGGGGTCTTCTTTCCCAAAGGGCAATGTCAAGTGTATAGACACTTAGTAGACTCTTTATGTAACTGTCAACGTGTACTGTAGTGTAGTGCTGTGCGGTGATGGACGATGTCCATTTTTCAAGCTCCTGCAACACAGCTACGTTGATTATTTCAGTGTTTAACCATTACTGAAGTTCTTGATATGATTCAATATTCAGTCATATTTTGTGAGATATTTTATAAGGGCGACGTTGGTCTGTGGAATAAAATTCAAATCAATCCATGTTGCTAGAAAATGTAGATAGGTCCACATGCAGTTTAATTGATTGGATCTGCAAACAACACTGTTAAATAATTGATAACTTAAACATTTAATGAGTAGTACCGTGCTGAATCCATCTAGCCATAGTTATATGTACTGTATAAGGACGTTTTAGTGCCAATTTGTTTTGCTCAAAGATACCTCACTATACTCTAACAAGGGCTAAAATGGGTGTCGTTCTGGATACCTGTATACAATCACACCATACAATCCATGTAGAGATTGCATAAATTATTATCCTTGAAAACCCAGTTTTTCTAACAATGCAAGAATATATACAATTAGCCCCCATCCCCGCAGGAGGCCTTTTGCCTTTTGGTAGGCCGTGATTGTAAATAAGAATTTGTTAAATAGTTAAATAGTTATATATATATATTTTTTTTTTATAATCTTAATGCATTGTTGGTACAGTATGTGAGGATTAAGTGTTAGCAAAGTGCTAGAACAGGCTTACATTGGAGCACAAATAACCCTCATTCCCTTGACCCTATTCAGTACCTATGATGCATTAATTCCATTCTTAACTCAAAGGCAGTCTAACAAGATAGTTAAAAACTAGCGGTACCGACCAACCACAATCTACAATCCTTCACAGAAGACAACCCATTTCAATATGGATGGTCCATCCATCGATGGCGTCACTTGAAACAAAAGAAACCGTTGTGTTTTGTGTTCCCTGTCGTATTCACCTCGAGGCGAAGTGGCGCTGGCGGTCAGGGTAGAATCAATGGAACTGGTGGCTGTACAAAGCCTGGCATGCTTGGCAGAAAATGAGCTCGGCAGACGGCAATATACAGCCTTCATTATGGGAGCGCAATCAGAGTCTACAGATCAATATCCGGTTATCACCAGTTCTAGTACTAGAAGACCAAGGGAGGCCCATTGTACGGTGGGTCTTTTGTCGATGGAGAACCAATGCCGTCACATCAGAGATCCGCTAGCTAATCAGTGAATTACTCACGTTAGCAAGTGTTGCTGCAGGCTAGGTCAGTTTGGGCAGGAATCGATAGCTCCTTTACAAGAGAGAACGCCTTAGTAATTACGCCCTTCCTTATTCAGCTGTTCTTTCATCCTTATTAAGGTCAGGGTTCAGTTTTGGGTTTGCTCTGGAATGGATTAGCTTGCGTTGATCCATTGCTTTGTGTACAGACTGATAGTAACGGACCCAAAAGTCTCCCAGCATGGGAACTTGGGCTGTCTGCACTGCTGTGTCTGACTACAGTTGAATTCTGATCAACTTGGAGACTTGTTACTGCTGTTGGTTTTGGCTTGTTGCTAACTAAACCAAAGAGTGCAGAAATCCTGAGCATTTAAAAAAACAAAAAAAAACAGGGAAGGCCCCTGTTTGCAACTCTTCTATAGAAAGGGAAGGGGTTGCTTGGGTACACCAGAGAGTAAGTTATTGGCTCGTCAGAGATTGCAATACCACATTGATGTTTTTTTTTTCATGACAGCTGACAGTTGAGATTTATGAGGGAGAGAAACATCTAGAAGGAGCACAACAAGGAGGCTGAACAACTTGTATCAATCATGTCTTCTCATTTCCCTTCCTCCCCACTGACAACAACCTGAGCATCTGTTCTGTCTCCCTCCCTCTCTCCTCTCTTCCCCTCCCTCTGGCCCTTTTTCCATTGGTCTGATTCCACTTCATCCCCACACGTTTCAAATCAGATGGCTTCCGTGAGAGAGATGTTTTTTTTTGTCGCTGCTTGAGTGCTGAGCAAACACACACACACACACACACACACACACACACACACACACACACACACACACACACACACACACACACACACACACACACACACACACACACACACACACACACACACACACACACACACACAAACTGACACACGCCTAGCAGAGGATGCTAACCATACATCATGTCCCAAAGGCTATTGTGATTCATGTGCTTCAAAGCATTAATATACAAAGCTCTATCCCACTGTTACCATTGCAATGCATTCTCCATGTGTTGGAGCGTTAGGGGTAGCCTGGATTACTGTATATAGGGAGATTAATGGACAGTGACTGTGTATAGATGGACTGGCAATGAGGTCATGTGTTATGAAGTGTGGATAAACATGGTGTGATTCCCCCTGTGTCCCTATTGGCCCCTCAGGGACACCCTAGACAGGCGAGTGTATAAGTAGCCAATGAAAGAGCAGCGTGGAGAGCAGAGGAGAGCCTGATTCCTGCGGCAATGTTTTCTTCCAGCAGGGCAGCCAAAATCATTGTGTGTGTGTGTGTGTGTGTGTGTGTGTGTGTTTGACTGAAATAAACACAAAGAACAAACACACACACTCACACACGGACACACGGATACGGACACACACACACACTAACGCACGCACGCACGCACGCACACACACACACACACACACACACACACACACACACACACACACACACACACACACACACAGCTTAAAAGTATCAATGGGTCATTTTTGACACCAAAATGGTATTATATTTTACTTTTTTGTATGTTTTTCATGTTTTGAACAAATATGTTGATACATTTCATCCATAGCCACTTGTTATAAAAGTTTTTATGTTATTCATTCAAAGTGTTGCTGAGAAATTGGTGATGGAGCTAATCTGACATACCGGTATGACCTAACATGGCCACCAGACATTTAGCTCTTCATTTGGAATGCTTTGGCTTTTCAACTTAGTTCCAATTGCATCTGAAAGAAGAGACTCTCAACTTTGTATGGAGACACTGACTGAAATCTAAATATGTATTTATTTTGCAGTTATAGTGGGTGCCACGCCCGCAGGGAACACATCTGGGATGGCTCCATATCTAAATATTTCGAGGGTACTGTGTCAAATTTGGTGCATTTGTCACAAAGTTCACTATTGAGTCCACATTTTCAGCATATTCACATACTTATCAAGAGAACATCCCTGGTCATCCCTACTGCCTATGATTTGGCAGACTCACTAAACACAAATGCTTTGTTTGTAAATGATGGCTGAGTGTTGGAGTGTGCCTCTGGCTATCCATAAATTCTAAAAACATTGTACCGTTTGGTTTGCTTTAATATAATTAATTTTTACTTTGACTAATTTACTTTTGATACATAAGTATATTTAAAACCAAATACTTTTAGACTTTTCCTCATGCAGTATTTTACTGGGTAACTTTCACAAGTCATTTTCTGTTATTTTTAGATTTGAACCTTTCTTTAACTGGGCATGTCAGTTAAGAACAAATGCTTACTGTCAAGCCCTGACCTTAGAGCTTTGTTACGTCTCTGTTTTGGTTTGGCCAGGGTGTGATTTGGGGTGGACATTCTATGTTCCTTTTTCTATGATTTTCTATTGCTAGGTTTTGGCCACATAAGGTTCTCAATCAGGGACAGCTGTCTATCGTTGTCTCTGATTGGGAACCATACTTAGGTACCCCTTTTTCCCACCTGTGTTTGTGGGAAGTTGACTTTGTTTAGGACACTTAGCCTTTGACCTTCACGGTTTGTTTTTGTAGTGTTTATTGTTTTGTTCGGCGTCATTTTGATTATTAAAAGAAAATGTACGCTGACCACGCTGCACCTTGGTCCTCTCCTTCAATCAGCCGTGACACTTAATTACAATGACGGCCTACCCCGGGGCAATTGTGCGCCACCTATGGGACTCACAATCACGGCCGTTTATGATACAGTCTGGAATTTAACCAGGGTCTGTGGTGACGCCTCTAGCACTGAGATGCAGTGCTTTAGACCGCTGTGCCACTCAGGAGCCCATTAAGGTATCTTTACTTTTACTCAAGGATGACAATTGAGTACTTTTTACCCCACTGCAATCAATTAATGTTTTATGCTGCAATGTAGTTGTCTCTTGTAGAATTGACTTAATTCAACAGAACTTTATATGCCCCAGATCCATTCATGTAGAAATTAACTGACCTATTTTTATTTGGTCAAAGAGTTTGGAATATTCGTGCGGAATTACCTTTGCCAAGTCGGTGACCATCGTTGGTGTGTTACATTATGTTTATAAAAACAGTCTGACTTGTCGACTGCATGAACTTTACAAAAATCATGTCATCAAAGGTCATGCTGATTTTTTTATTAAATTGTCTTTAAGTCCCTGCAGTTGCTTCTCGCCAACTACACCATCCAGCCATAACCTGCATTGTGGGAGGCACTATTTGTCAACCAATCATTAGGGTGTTTTTGTTTGAACCACGTGAACATGGCCGAAGATGAGACTCAAAACAGGAACCAGCTTTGCCGTGATTCTAAAGCTACAGGGGATACAAATTAAAGTGATATTTGAGACTTCTCTCTATGAAATTAATATTACACGCATTATGTTTTCAGGTTGTTAGTGTGTGTGATATGGGGGTATAGAAACATTTATTTTGACGTCTATACAGAAGAACGCTAGTTACAATAGAAGCTATGTTGACCCTGCCATGTTGATCTGAGTCTTGCTGTTTGAGAACCATTAAGTGTCCGACTTTCGGCTGTCTCAGATGCACCCCTTACTTCACTCGCCGACAGTCAGCTTCTTTAGGCTTACTGGTCAAACACACCCCTTGTTTTGTTTGGATGGCGGAACTCATTACAATAATACCCAGCATGTTTTGCAAGTGTACATTTTTTACATTTAGATATACAGTACCTGTCAAATGTTTGGACACACCTACTCATTGAAAGGTTTGAATTTATTTGTACTATTTTCTACATTGTAGGAATCATATAGAATCAGGTAGTAACCACACACAGTGCCTTAGACCGCTGCGGCACTCAGGAGACCTGAATGCCAAGAGTCACCAAATCTGTCAACAAGGCAAAGGGTGGCTACTTTGAAGAATCTCAAATATCAAATATAATTTGGTGTGTTTAACACTTTTTTGGTTACTACATGATTCCATATGTGTTATTTCGTAGTTTTGATGTCTTCACAATTATTCTACAATGAGTAGGTGTGGCCAAACTTTTGACTGGTACTGCACATTTTGGTAATTTCTGTAACCATTATTGAGAATGTCATTGTCGTTAAAGTGGTCTGTTGGTTGAGTGCATTTTGTTCATAATTTCTGCCAGTTCTGAAGCTACTGAAAAGGCTCACATAAGTGCAAGATACAGATGGGAGCATTACTGTTTGTTACAGAAATCTCTGTCATTGTTATTGGAAATGAAACATGTTAATGTGACATTGTGTTTTCTTCGTGAAGTTGGACGAGCTACAGTGAAAGAGCTAGGACGGACATCATTGATCCATTGAGGAGGTATTTGTTCCACTTGCGTTGACAAACTGTATTCATTTAATGATGTTTCAATCTGACAATCATTTTGTATTATTTTTTTTCTCAATTTAATAGTATTTGAATAACACAGATCACTGAACTAAATCTGTAATAATAATTTCATGTTTCCATTTGGTGTTACCACTGTCCAAAACTGAATTAAGTAATGTACGTCCACCCAGCTCTTCAACCCCCTCCCAAAACAGCCCAAGTTAGGTGACTATATATATTGCAATCGCCCAAAAAGGGTATGTTATGGTTCATTATGCATTGGCTAATGTGCCACACAAGTTGTGTGATGGAGGCGGCCATTGGTTTCTTCTTATTAAATCGTCCCCCTCTCTCCCAGTCTTAACTCAATCCAAGTTAATATGCTACACTGCATTTTTATTACTGTAATGAACAGTCTTAGACTAATGTTAAATCCTGGTGATTTTCTGTACTGATCTTATTTAATCTTGTGATACTTGGACTATCTATTCCCGTCATTGCTCTTATGTCAGTTCTGTCCGTTCTTTATTTCATACTAGCCAATTGGTTTACATGCAGGGTGTAACTGTGCACTGCTTAATTGACATGTGGCGTTTGTCCTGAGTAGTTCAGGTTTACATTAAATAAGACTACAGATCCATGGGCTGGTTCTGACATACAGTGGCTTGCAAAGGTATTCATCCCCCTGGGCGTTTTTCCTTTTTTTTTGCAATACAACCTGTAATTTAAATTGATTTTTATTTGGATTTCATGTAATGGACATACACAAAATAGTCCAAATTGGTGAAGTGAAATGAATAAAATAACTTGTAAAAATGGAAAATTGGTGCGTGCATATGTGTTCACCCCCTTTGCTATGAAGCCTCTAAATAAGATATGGTGCAACCAATTACCTTCAGAAGTCACATTAGTTAAATAACGTCCACCTGTGTGCAATCTAAGTGTCACATGATCTCAGTACATATACACCTGTTCTGAAAGGCCCCAGTGTCTGCAACACCACTAAGCAAGGGACACCACCAAATAAGCGACACCATGAAGAACAAGGAGCTCGCCAAACAGGTCAGGGACAAAGTTGTGGAGAAGTACAGATCAGGGTTGGGTTATAAAAATAAACAACAGCAACTTTGAACATCCCACGGAGCACCATTAAATCCATTATTTAAAAATGGAAAGGATATGGCACCACAATAAACCTGCCAAAAAACTTACAGACCAGGCAAGAAGGGCATTAATCCGAGAGTCAACAAAGAGACCAAAGATAACCCTGAATGAGCTGGAAAGCTCCACAGTGGAGATTGGAGTATCTGTCCATAGGACCACTTTAAGCCGTACACTCCACAGAGCTGGGCTTTATGGAAGAGTGGCCAGAAAAAAAGCCATTGCTAAAAGAAAGAAATAAGTAAACACGTTTGGTGTTCGCCAAAAGGTATGTGGGAAACTCCCCAAACATATGGAAGTAGGTACTCTGGTCAGATGAGACTAAAATTGATCTTTTTGGCCATCAAGGAAAATGTCTGGCACAAACCCAACACCTCTCATTATCCCGAGAATAACATCCCCACAGTGAAGCATGGTAGTGGCAGCTTCACTGTTTTTCATCGCCAGGGACTGGGAACTGGTCAGAATTTAAGGAATGATGGATGGTGCTAAATACAGGGAAATTATTGAGGGAAACCTGTTTCGGTCTTCCAGAGATTTGAGACTGGGACGGAGGTTCACCTTCCAGCAGGACAATGACCCTAAGCATACTGCTAAAACAACACTCAAGTGGTTTAAGGGGAAACATTTAAATGTGTTGGAATGGCCTAGTCAAGCCCAGACCTCAATCTAATTGAGAATCTGTGGTATGACTTTATGCATCAGCGGAACCCATCCAACTTGAAGGAGCTGGATCAGTTTTGCCTTGAAGAATGGGCAAAAATCCCTGTGGCTAGATATGCCAAGCTTATAGAGACATACCCCAAGAGACTTGCAGCTGTATTTCCTGCAAAAAGTGGCTCTACAAAGTATTGACGTTGGGGAGGATGAATAGTTATGCACACTCATGTTTTCTGTTTTTTTTGTCTTATTTCTTGTTTGTTTCACAAAGTGGTAGGCATGTTGTGTAAATAAAATGATACAAAACTGCAGAGTTATTCGAGGAAGCAAAGAGAGGAAGGCTCCACACCAGTATCATATCGAGTTATTTCTCCTCAGTTTCATGATATCTAATTGGTAGTTATGATCTTGTCTCATCGCTGCAACTCACCTACAGACTCGGGAGAGGCGAAGGTCGAGAGCCATGCGTCCTCCGAAACACGACCCTGCCAAGCCGCGCTGCTTCTTGACACACTGCTCCCTCAACGCGGAAGCCAGCCGCACCTATTTGTGTTTTTCTATACCTGTTTGCTCCTCTCCCTGTAAGCTTTATAGATGCTCCCCACACCCTGGGTGAAACCCTTCTAATTTAGTGTTAACTGCGCGCAGTCTCTGTCAGAGTTTGGAACTGCCGATGTGCGATCAGAACGCAGAGTTGATCTCAGCCTTTGCTGCCCTTCGTCCTATGCGGCCATTGACGTTTTGGCCCTGACGGAAACATGGTCCCCCCTCAGAGAACACTACTACTCCAGGTGTTCTCTCTTCATCTGACTACGTTTTCTCTCATAGTCCAAGAGCATCTGGTCGTCATGGTGGTGGCACGAGTGCACTCATTTCTCCTAACTGGAGATTTTCTCTTTTTCTCCCTCTCTCACCTGTCCATTTCCTCATTGGAATTCCATGCCATCACTTTCACTTGATCACTCAAGCTTTACATTTTTGTTATCTGCCTTTGATTCATTTCTTTCCAACTCTCTCTTTTCCCTCCTTGCCTCTTTTGACCTCATCCTTTCCCAATCCCCTCCAACTCACAAGGCAACACGCTTGAAGTCATCTTTCCAAGAGACTGTTCTCCTACTAATCTCACTGCAAACCCCCTCCAGGTCTCTGATCACTTACTTTTTTCCCTTTTCTGTCTCCCTTTCCTCCAACCCTAAGCACAATCTATCCCAGTACTCTCCTTTTTAATCCTATCATCTCTCCCTTCTGCTAAATCTTCCTGATTCTACCTCTTCCACCCTACTCTCCTCCCTTTTCGCATCCTATGACTCACACCGTCCCCTTTCCCCCCGGCCGGCTCGGCCTTCCCCTCTTGCTCAGTAGGTGAGCGACTTATTGCGAGCTTACTGAACAGGTCTGAGTGAAAAAGGAGGACAACTAAACTTATGGACCTAGCATCCTTTCACTCCTTCCTCTCTACCTTCTCTTCCTCTGTATCTCCTGCTAAAGCCATTTCAAGCTTCTGCTTCTAACTAGCTTCTTCCTAGGAAACTCTTTTCCACCTTCTCCTCCTTCCTTACTCCTCCAACCCTCCTCCTCTCTCCCTTCTCTCTGAGGATAACTTTGTCAACCACTTTGAAAAGAATGTTGACGATATCCACTCCTCATTCAATCAGCCTATTGAGTCCACTGGTCTCACTCACACAGAACTACCTTTCGCCTTGACCTCTTTTCCCCTCTCTCTCCAGACGCGACTAGTGAGGTCTGGCCGCCGGACAAACTACCTGTTCGACCTCATCTAGTCCTCCCTTCTACAGACCATCTCTGGAGACCTTCTTGCATTCCTCACTTCCCTTATCAACTCATCACTGACCATTGGCTGCATCCCCTCTGACTTCAAAATGGCCTAAGTCCTAGATCTGTCCACTGCCTTAGACACCGTGAACCATCAGATCCTCCTCTCCACCCTCTCAGGGCTGGGCGTCTCAGGTTCTGCACACTCTTGGATTGCATCCTACCTGGCAGACCGCTCCTACCAGGTGACATGGAGAGGATCTGTGTCTGCACCACATACTCTCACTACTGGTGTCCCCCAGGGCTCAGTTCTAGGCCCTCTCCTCTTCTCTCTATACGCCTAGTCACACAATATCCTCAGATGGTCTCTCCTATCATCACTATGTGGATGACACTCAACTACTTGTCTCAATACACCTTCTGACACCCAGGTGGCGACACATATGTCTGCATGCCTGGAAGACATCTAAGCTAGGATGTCGGCCCATCGAGCTCAACCTAGACAAGACAGAGCTGCTCTTCCTCCCGGGGAAGGCCTGCCTGCTCAAAGACCTCTCCATCACGGTTGACAACTCCACAGTAGCACCCTTCAAGACTGCAAAGAACTTGAGAGAGAGAGAGAGAGAGAGAGAAAGAGAGAGAGAGAGAGACTGGTCAATGCCATTGATTCAACATGGGTTGGAATTATATCCCTCTCTGATAACCATCACTTTACTGTGTAGCTCAGAGAGAGGGGTCTTAGCTAAGACATGGAACGCTTCCTTAGGGCATATGGTTACAAATCAAATATCACCTGTACAGTCCTTCACATTATATAGAGATTTTGTGAATGTAGGTATCAGAAGTTAGGTTAAGAGCTTGAGACATTGCGGAAGTTGGAAAGTGACCTAGTAGTCATGTAGAAGCTGGGAAAGTGCCCTAGTAGTCATGTAGAAGCTTGGAAAGTGCCCTAGTAGTCATGTAGAAGCTGGGAAAGTGCCCTAGTAGTCATGTAGAAGCTGGGAAAGTGGAGAAAGAAAGGCAGTTAGTAGACAGACAGTTTTCCAATGCCAGTGAACCGACTGTATCAGTATATCAGGCTATATCCAGGCTATACCCAAGCTATTCCCAGCACATCAGGCTTTCAGTCTTGGTTGAGGAGAGCCCAGTGCCTGTAGTGGGGCATCAAGGCAGAGAAGAGGCAGGTTTAGGAGGAGAGGAGAGAAGATTGGGCTCTGGATTGGAGGAGCACCTGATTGGTATGCTGTCGTCAGGCGGTGTGGAGAGGGAGAAGGCTAGGAGGGTTGTTGGGAGGGGGGTTTACTATGAGAATAAATTGGTTTTGGGTGTGGAGGGAGGGAGGGAAGGGAGAGAGGGAGGGAGGGGAGAGAGGTAGAGAGAGAGACTGACAGAGTGGAAGAGAGAGAAATGTCTTGATATTCGTTTTATGTTGGAAAGCGAGTGGTGGAGCTGAAGTGGTCTCCACCGTCCTTGTGGGGAGGAATGTGGGGAAGTGGGGCTTTCCAGGACCCTCTGTAGAGAACGAGGAAGGATCCTGGTTTATTACAGTATACAGATCTAAGAGAGGGGATGGGGAGAGGGCTTACCAATGGATCCTAGCAGGGAAGTCTAGGAGACAGAGGAGGGAAAAATTGATGTAGAGAAGTAGAGAGAGAAGGAGGGAGGGAGGGAGGGAGGGAGGGAGGGAGGGAGGGAGGGAGGGAGGGAGGGAGGGAGGGAGGGAGGGAGGGAGGGGAAGAATGATGGAGGGAAGTAGAGAGAGAAGGAGGGTGGTAGGGAGGGAGGGAAAGAGGGATGGAGGGAGGGAGGGGAACAGGGGAAATGGAGAGAGTGCTATCTACAATCTACTGAGACTGGTCAAATAAGTGTTTTAATAACATGGTTCACGTAAATGTTCTTGATTGTCTATACACTGTATGTTTATTTACCCACTATAGACACTATGTTTACACTGTATGTTTATTTACCCACTATAGACACTAGGTTTACACTGTATGTTTATTTACCCACTATAGACACTAGGTTTACACTGTGTTGATTTACCCACTATAGGCACTAGGTTTACACTGTATGTTTATTTACCCACTATAGACACTAGGTTTACACTGTATGTTTATTTACCCACTATAGACACTAGGTTTACACTGTATGTTTATTTACCCACTATAGACACTAGGTTTACACTGTGTTGATTTACCCACTATAGGCACTAGGTTTACACTGTATGTTTATTTACCCACTATAGGCAATAGGTTTACACTGTATGTTTATTTACCCGCTATAGGCAATAGGTTTACACTGTATGTTTATTTACCCACTATAGACACTAGGTTTACACTGTATGTTTATTTACCCACTGTAGACACTAGGTTTACACTGTATGTTTATTTACCCACTATAGACACTAGGTTTACACTGTATGTTTATTTACCCACTATAGACACTAGGTTTACACTGTATGTTTATTTACCCACTATAGACACTAGGTTTACACTGTATGTTTATTTACCCACTATAGACACTAGGTTTACACTGTATGTTTATTTACCCGCTATAGGCAATAGGTTTACTCCGTATGTTTATTTTCCCACTATAGGCAATAGGTTTACACTGTATGTTTATTTACCCACTATAGGCAATAGGTTTACACTGCATGTTGATTTACCCACTATAGGCAATAGGTTTACTCCGTATGTTTATTTACCCACTATAGGCAATAGGTTTACACTGTATGTTTATTTACCCACTATAGGCAATAGGTTTACACTGCATGTTGATTTACCCACTATAGGAAATAGGTTTACACTGCATGTTGATTTACCCACTATAGGCAATAGGTTTAAACTGCATGTTGATTTACCCGCTAAAGGCAATAGGTTTCTGAAGATGTCTTGTGGGACGTGGCGTTGTAATGCATCATGCCAGGGTCAGAGATAGCATCACCCCCCTGTCATCATCAGAGCACCGCCATGCGACACTAAAACATGTCCCCTCGTCCTTTCCTGTCAGTCTGAGTGCTCAGGCAGTGTCTTATTTTTTAGTTCACCCCTTTGTCAGCCACCTGCCCCATCCCCTCCAAAAATAAAGTTATTGTCTTCTGCAAGCTGCCTCCTTCCATTTCATTAGCTCAATCTCTATCATCTGACACCACGGCTCATAGAAAGCAATCACAAGTAGTGATGTGCAATTCGCTAACGATTCATTCTTTTTGAACAACTCTTTTTACTGACTCGAGAGTCATGATTTGGGTTTTTTTCCGAGAAACTCATTCATTTTAGTCGTTCACTTGACCTGCTGGCCGCATTGAATTGTACAGCAGGATTTAATACCCACCCCTCCGGCTCAGTGGCTCCAGAGACGTACTCTGACCAGCATCTGTTCATCATGTGAGCGAGGGGAAATAGATCATGCTGCAGGCATCATGTTAAGAACTGATAATTGATCGCATGTGGTGCAAGAATGAATGCTGTTAATTGATTATTGAATGTTACTCGATGGACACATCTTAGAACCAAAGCATAGGCAGCCAGCCTCTCTCTGCTCAAAACTCGAACTCGAGAACGAATCGATTGGGCTGCTGTAGTTTGTGAACGGTATTGTGCTAATCTCCCTTGCGGCAGTCAAGCAGTGTCATTCCGAAAAGTAATTCACAATCTAGTCTGGTTGTGTCCGCAACTTGACCTCAAAGGTAACCGTTAACAATCTTATTTCTATGCCTAGCAATCACAAATGTAAAAAAAATGAAGCACACATTTATGAGTCTCCGTCACAAATGACAGCTCCAATAATAAGCCCTCTATGGTGAACGAGAGGTTTGTAGAATCATGATTCTTTTTGAGTTTTTAATTCATTGTTTGCCAGTAGGGGGTCATCTGTGCATTGGACATTACTGAATCAAATGAACGAAATGAGTCGAAAGATTCGTTCTTTTGACTGAATGACTTGAAAATATCAGTGAGAAGAGCCAAACTTCTCACCACTAATGGTGCTGCTTGTTGCTTACTGTTAACAACCCAACTAGTTGTTTTTCTGTTTTTTTTTTCTCTCTCTCTCTCCTAACTTAAGACATAATTGAAAATGGCTACTGCGGTCCATTTACCACGCTTTTGTTCTTACTACATCAGCGAAACAGAGACCGTGAGGAGTCTGTTTACCAGAGATTGTCTCTTTCTCTATTCTCTCTCTCTTTCTTTCTTTCTCACTCTCTATTCTTTCTCTCTCTCTATTCTTTCTCTCGCTCTTTCTATCTCTTTCTCTCTCTCTCTGTCTCTCTCTTTATTCTCTCGCACTCTCTATTCGTTCTCTCTCGCTGCCTCTCTCTTTCTATCTCTATTCTTTCTCTCTCTCTCGTTTTCTTGTTTCCTCCACGCCATGATGCCTTTCCGCCTCGTCTGAGATTACTCTAAATTCCAATTTAAAAATAAAACATAGTTCTCTTCATTAAATGGAGAATTCATTGTCTACCTCAGTTATGGGATGATTGTGTGTGTCCGTACATGCATGTTCACAATACTGTATGTGCAGGCGTTTCTATAGTTTTTATGACTGCCATTTGAAAAGAAAAGCCTGTATGAGTGAATGCTTAATCAGACATGTTAAATACATAGTCAAATCACTTTGATTGATGTGCTTGAAAAGTCATTATTTTAACACATAACAGAAATGACAGCAATCCTACATCAATTGATGTCCATGTCCTCTCTAATTAAGCAATAAGCCCCGAGGAGGTGTGGTATATGGCCAATATACCACGGCTAAGGGCTGTTCTTAACACAACGCATCACGGATTGCCTGGACACAGCCCTTAGCCAAGATATATATATATATAGAGACATATACCACACCTCCTCATGCCTTATTGCTTAATTATAACATAAGGAAGTGAAACGAGGTGTGTTATTATTATTATGAACTGGTTACCAACGTAATTAGAGCAGTAAAAATAACTGTTTTGTCATACCCGTGGTATACGGTCTGATATGCCACAGATGTCAGCCAGTCAGCATTTAGAGCTCAAAAAACCCAGTTTATAAGTTTGAAAAACCTGAAGGCTGCATCCCACCACTAGTCTCCCCACCACTCTCACCACCGCTCTCACCACCGCTCTCACCACTACTCTCACCATCAGTCTCACCATTACTCTCACCACCATTCTCACCACTACTCTCACCACCACTCTCACCACCAGTCTCACCACCAGTCTCACCACTACTCTCACCACTACTCTCACTACTACTCTCACCACCACTCTCACCACTACTCTCACCACCAGTCTCACCACTACTCTCACCACCAGTCTCACCACTACTCTCACTAGTACTCTCACCACCACTCTCACCACCACTCTCATCACCAGTCTCACCACTACTCTCACCACTACTCTCACCACTACTCTCACTAGTACTCTCACCACCACTCTCATCACCAGTCTCACCACTACTCTCACCACTACTCTCACCACTACTCTCACTACTACTCTCACCACTACTCTCACCACCACTCTCATCACCAGTCTCACCACTACTCTCACCACCACTCTCACCACTACTCTCACCACTACTCTCACCACTACTCTCACTAGTACTCTCACCTCCACTCTCACCACTACTCTCACCACTACTCTCACCACTACTCTCACTAGTACTCTCACCACCACTCTCATCACCAGTCTCACCACTACTCTCACCACTACTCTCACCACTACTCTCACTACTACTCTCACCACTACTCTCACTACTACTCTCACCACCACTCTCACCACTACTCTCACCACTACTCTCACCACTACTCTCACTAGTACTCTCACCTCCACTCTCACCACTACTCTCACCACTACTCTCACCACTACTCTCACTAGTACTCTCACCACCACTCTCATCACCAGTCTCACCACCACTCTCACCACTACTCTCACTACTACTCTCACCACCACTCTCACCACTACTCTCACCACCACTGTCACTACTTCTCTCACAGCCACTCTCAGCTCTATAATTGTAATTCAGTGCTCAGGAGATGGTGGTCCTCAATCTATCTGGCCCTCCCGACCCTGCCCTCCCCTGGGAAATGTGTGCAGATATTGGAGTGATTTGCAGTAATAGAACTTTGGGATAAATGGGATTATCCAATCCCCTCCCTCGCAGGGTTCCCCCTGATTCTCAAGTGAACCTCATTACCTGAGCTGGATCCCCTCAGAGCGTCCTCAGGGACACGGTGAAATTACAACAGCATGGTGTTTGTGTGGATCACTGCTCTGTTGGGATGGCAGCTTGGTGATAGACCCTAGTACCTGAGGTATAACAAGATCTCACGGTTTGACTAATTTGACTTCAGATTCTGACGTGTATCAAATTTTCTCCAAACGTTACATTTCGGGGGGTTTTGGGTTTCGAAGGCAAAACCCCCCCACTGGACGTCCTCGGGACATGAACAAACGTCCAATTTCGAAGTGAATCTTGAGCAACCTGGCTCATATAGACACATGAATAGGAAGAGTTATGAGGTGTTGAGTGTCCACATTGTGCGGAGAGACCTCATTATTCATTGTAATTACAGGATGTAGTCTGTTTTATTACGAGACATTTGGAAACGGTGTCTTCCTCCGCCGTTTCATTGGGATTTGACCCGTGTCTGTAGTGTGAGCTGACTTCCTTTGACTGTTGCTGAAATAATGTGTGGCAGGTGGACTGACAGAAAGAACAAGAATGTCGACCTTACTCTGACCTCTTCGCCTGTCTTTCTCACCCTTTTATCTCCATACATCTCTCTCTCGTATCTTTTGCTTCCAATTGTATCTTGGGTGTGTGTCACCAATACAGAAATACACCAAACATGAGTTCCAGCAGCTCTATATGAGCTATACACATCTGTAACTGTAACCCCCCCCCCTCTTCATCTTCATGTCTCTCCAGGGAAGGAAGTGTCGGTGGCCACATTCAAGGGGAACGAGTTCTTCTGCTATGACCTGTCGCTGACGCCCATCCAGAGCAGCACGGACGAGATCACGCTCTCCTTTCGCACGCTGCAGCGCAACGGCCTCATGCTGCACACGGGAAAGTCGGCCGACTACGTCAACCTGTCGCTGAAGAGCGGCGCCGTCTGGTTGGTCATCAACCTGGGCTCGGGCGCCTTCGAGGCGCTGGTGGAGCCCGTCAATGGGAAGTTCAATGACAACGCCTGGCACGATGTTCGCGTCACCCGCAACCTGCGCCAGGTAAAGAGACACGACGTGTTTGGTCGAGCTTCTCTGCAGGGTTTCTCTCTCGCTTTCTGTATCTTGCTCTCTTTTTTTCTCTCTTTCTTTTCTCTCGTTCAAGCTATTCAATCTGTTGGTCTATATCTCTGTGTATCTACCTCTCTTTCTTCCTCTACTTTCTCCTGTCACTTTCTGTCTGATGATGGTGATTTTCTCTTCCACTTCCAGGGTTGAGATCTGCAGAGGATTGCTGTGGTGACTTTCTCCCGTCATGTTTTCCTTCTCTGAAAAACAACCAAATATCCATGAAATCTGCTCATTGGGAAAAGCAGGGGGGGAAGGGGGTCAAAGTTAACAGCACAGAGAAAATATAATAGACCCAGCACATGCAATCACAAGTTCACATCCATTTGTAGATCTGGATATCTAATACCCGTAGGTCTACGTTGCCCTAATAGGGAACTCTGGGTTCAATAGTCATGTTTCAATATGTATGCATGTAAAGCACTTACCCACGTTATGATTTCTAATTAATCTGTAGAGACGGTGCATTTTATCCCCGTCTAAACCCATTACTCAACAGATCTTTACAACCCGCTAATCACAGTCAGGAAGAAAGGAATCCCACACACACACACACACGCACACGCACACAAACACACCAACACCCACAAATTGAATAGCAGAGGCAGAGGCTCGATGCCAGGTCATCAATTGGCAGTTGTAGATAGTGGCAGTGAGATGCAATCAATTTGACTTAAGATTGCCTTGCTTACTTCTCCCAGTGTTTTGGTAATGGTAATTGGAACGAATGGCTTGTCGGCCCTAATAATAGCTGTTGTAATGGGCCCGTATTGCAACCATGCCTGATGTGAATGCGTTAACAAACAAGAGAAACAACGGCAACTCTTTTGTCCAGCGCAGGCAGCAAACATTTACACAAAGCCCTACTTCCTATCACCTGGAAACACAACAGGAGCTTCAAACTTCCCAGGACTTTTTAATGACTGCAGAGTTCAGTCTCCGGCAGGAGGAAGAAAAGTTGTGTTGCTGGGAAAGAAACCTGAAAAGTGAAGTAAAGCTGCTGCGTTGTCTTTCAGAGGAAGCTCTCCAGACCAACTCGGGTTGAAGTATTGGCTGTCATAAAAGTCTGATTCTTCCTGCAGAGGTTCGGCCACTGCAGTCATGTCATAATAAAAAGCCATGTAGTTTATGTGAGCTTGACTCAGGGGGCAAAGTGTTTGACACTGGGAAAACTCTGATCGCACACTGACAGAGAGAGACTTGTTTGGGGTGCACAGTCACTAAGTCATACAGAAGCCGGAATGCTCACTGTACTGTGCAATTCTGGGATCATAGGCACACGCACGCGCACACACACACACACACACACACACACACACACACACACACACACACACACACACACACACACATTAGGGATGGGCATTTTAAATGACTTCAGTAGAGCCTCCCGAGTGTCACAGCGGTCTAAGTAACTGTATCACAGTGCTAGAGGCGTCACTACAGACCCGTGTTCAATCTCGGGCTGTATCACAAAATTGTCCCAGCGTCTTCCGGGTTAGGGGAGGGTTTGGTCAGGGGGGCTTTACTTGGCTCATCGCCCTCTAGCGACTCCTTGTAGCGGGCCGGGAGCCTGTGGGCTGACCTCGGTCGTCAGGTGAACGGTCTTTCCTCCTACACATTGGTGCGGCTTGCTTCCAGGTTAAGCGGGCGCGTGTTAAGAAGCGCCGTTTGGGTGGTGCAGTGGTCTAGGGCACTGCATCGCAATGCTAGCTGTGCCACCAGAGACGGCCGCGACCTGGAGGTCCATGGGGCGACACACAATTGGCCCAGCGTCGTCCAGGTTAGGGAGGGTTTGGATATCCTTGTCTCATCGCGCACTAGCGACTCCTGTGGCGGGCCGGGCGCAGTGCATGCTAACCAGGTCGCCAGGTGCACGGTGTTTCCTCCGACACATTGGTGCGGCTGGCTTCCGGGTTGGATGCGCGCTGTGTTAAGAAGCAGTGCGGCTTGGTTGGGTTGTGGGCTGTGCGGCTTGGTTGGGTTGTGCGCTGTGCGGCTTGGTTGGGTTGTGTTTCGGAGGACGCATGGCTTTCGACCTTCGTCTCTCCCGAGCCCCTACTGGAGTTGCAGCGATGAGACAAGATAGTAACTACTAACAATTGGATACCACAAAATTGGGGAGAAAGGGGGTAAAAATGTTTATTTTTCAATGTAAAAAAAAGAAGCGCAGTTTGACAGGCCATGTTTTGGAGCATGACTCGACCTTCACCTCCCCAGCCTGTTGGTTGGTTGCAGCGATGAGACAAGATCGAAATTGGGGAGAAAAAGGGGGGTAAAATACCTAAAAAAATGATTATGCTAAAATGATTTCAGAATTCGAATAACATCATGATAGTTTTTCGGATATCCGGATAGTCGAAATAAGAAATACATTTGAATCTTCAATGGAGACTTGCTCGATGCGCGCGCGAGAGATGGTGCACTGTACTCTGCTTGTTTCAGGAGAAGGGTGTGGGGGAGGGGCCAGAGAGAAGCAGGGGCCACTGTGAGGTACTCTATGTGATTGGCAAAGAGGGAGAGAGAGAGAAAGTAGCCAATCCCAATTGCTCTAGTAGATAAACATATTGCTACCACAGGCTATCTATCATACCATCTGGTAGTGCCTGACTTGACTGCATTGACTGCATTCACATTGTTGTGAAGAAGCTAGTTACAGTATCCAGCTAAGTTAGCAAGCTAGCTAGCTAAAGTAGCGAGGCTAATAGAGGCTATTTTGCAGCACTCCCCATGAAATGTCTACAACAACTGCGTTCATATGAAACAACAGCTACCGGTTGGTTGATCATTGAAGCCTACTCCTTTTCATTTAACCAACTTAATTTCGTAATTTTAATTACATTTTGCTTTGATTAGAAATCTCCCAGTTCCCTTGCTACACATGTAGCCTCTGACTGTAGCCCATAAAACTGTTGTTTTCTTAAACTATTGAATATGATGGTCTATCCTATGTAGTAATGTCACAGATAGACAAAGGCCTAGCACACAGGAACACAGGAACACACTCACACACACACACACACACACACACACACACACACACACACACCTACACACAGGCACACACACACACACACACTCACACAGGCACACACACACACACACAGGCACACACTTACTCACACACACTCACAGGCACACATGCGCACACACACGCACACACACACACACACAAACCAAACACGCACACACACTCACAGGCACACACACACACTCACACACACACACACGGCAGGGGTCAAATATGTTTGCTGTTGGGGCATGCTTGCTCACCGGAGTGAAACTGGTTTAATGAGCTTGGAAAGCCAACATGATTCTAGAGATTTAGACCCTGATCCCAGCCACTCACCACCAGTCCCAACATAGCAATCCACACTGAGCTATACCACACACACACACGCACGCACGCACGCACGTACACACACACACACACACACAGGCTGAGGGAGGATAAGGAAGGCATTGACCTGACCAGTGACCTCTGACCCAGTGTTTGCAGCCTCTCTGCTCTTGGACTAATCAATAGAGTGGTAGCAGATCATGTTACACATACATATGCAGGAGGCAGGAGAAGAGAGAGGCATGCAGAAACACACACTCACACACACACCATTCACCCCCCCACAAACTGTTCAGCCTCCCGTTCGTATTATATACTGTTTTCATCATGATGTCATATCCCTAGGATAGCCCTCTCCTCAGTCTTCACCGGCCCATAGCTGTACCCCTAGCTCTAAAGCCACGATTATCAATCCGTTTTAATGCCTACCGTAGTTTGATTCCATTCCATTGGTTTTAAGTGCTCTTGCTGTGTGGTTTGGCATCATTAGTAACAATGAGCTTCCCAAACTGTCCGTCATTCAGAGTTTATTTTTTTCTCTCATTGTATTTATTTCTCATCCAACACCACCCACCTGAAACCTGTGAATGTGTCACCTTTTTAATGGTAAAAAGGAGGCAGAGAGAATTAGCTGAGAAGATATGGAATCCTAAACAAAGAAGAAATGCCAAGAAACACAGAAGAATCACAGCGCCACCCAGTGGTGTTGAGAGGTAATGCTGCACTACAGGTCTGTATAGGGGAGAGGTAATGCTGTACTGCAGGCCTGTACATGGGGAGAGGTAATGTTGTCCTACATGTCTGTATAGAGGAGAGATAATGCTGTCCTACAGGTCTGTATAGAGGAGAGATAATGCCGTCCTACATGCCTGTATAGGGGAGAGGTAATGCTGAACTGCATGCCTGTACATGGGAGAGGTAATGCTGTACTGCATGCCTGTACATGGGAGAGGTAATGCTGTACTGCAGACCTGTATAAGGGAGAGGTAATGCTGTACTGCAGACCTGTATTGGGGAGAGGTAATGCTGTACTACAGGTCTGTATAAGGGAGAGGTAATGCTGCACTGCAGACCGGTATAAGGGAGAGGTAATGCTGTACTGCAGACCTGTATTGGGGAGAGGTAATGCTGTACTACATGTCTGTATAGGGGAGAGGTAATGCTGCACTGCAGACCTGTATTGGGGAGAGGTAATGCTGTAATGCTGTACTGCAGACCTGTATAAGGGAGAGGTAATGCTGTACTGCTGACTTGCTGACCTGTATAAGGGAGAGGCATAATTGTACTGGAGGCCTATATAGGGGATTTGTAATGCATAGGAGAGGGGTAAATGCTGTACTGCAGACCTGTATAAGGGAGAGATGCTGTACTGCAGGCCTGTATAGGGGAGTGGTAACCCTGCACTGCAGACCTGTATTGGGGAGAGGTAATGCTGTAATGCTGTACTGCAGACCTGTATAAGGGAGAGGTAATGCTGTACTGCTGACTTGCTGACCTGTATAAGGGAGAGGCATAATTGTACTGGAGGCCTATATAGGGGATTTGTAATGCATAGGAGAGGGGTAAATGCTGTACTGCAGACCTGTATAAGGGAGAGATGCTGTACTGCAGGCCTGTATAGGGGAGTGGTAACCCTGCACTGCAGACCTGTATTGGGGAGAGGTAATGCTGTAATGCTGTACTGCAGACCTGTATAAGGGAGAGGTAATGCTGTACTGCTGACTTGCTGACCTGTATAAGGGAGAGGCATAATTGTACTGGAGGCCTATATAGGGGATTTGTAATGCATAGGAGAGGGGTAAATGCTGTACTGCAGACCTGTATAAGGGAGAGATGCTGTACTGCAGGCCTGTATAGGGGAGTGGTAACCCTGTACTGCAGGCTTGTATAGGGGAGTGGTAATGCTGTACTGCAGGCCTGTATAGGGGAGTGGTAATGCTGTACTGCAGGCCTGTATAGGGGAGTGGTAATGCTGTACTGCGGGCCTGTATAGGGGAGTGTACTGTACTGTAGGCCTGTATAGGGGAGTGGTAATGGTTACCTGCAGTACAGCATTAACACTCCCCTATACAGGCCTGCACCCTGTACTGCAGGCCTGTATAGGGGAGAGCACTGTACTTTAGGCCTGTACAATTTTATTTAACTAGGCAAGTCAGTTAAGAACAAATTCTTATTTGCCTAGGAACAGTGGGGTAACTGCCTGTTCAGGGGCAGAACGACAGATTCGTACTTTGTCAGTTCAGGGGTTTGAACTTGCAACCTTCCGGTTACTAGTCCAATGCTCTAACCACTAGGCTACCCTGCCGCCCACAATGACTTTCTACCTGGGAACAGTGGGTTAACAGCTTTGTTCAGGGGCAGAATTACATTTTTTTTTTACCTTGTCAGCTCTGGGATTCGATCCAGTTACTGACCCAATGCTCTAACCACTCGGTTACCTGCCGCCCCAGAATGCTGTACTGCTGGCCTGTATAGGGAAGACAGTGTGGTTGGTCCCTGTGGTATATGGATGATGGGCAGTCAAGGCTGTTCACACTGACCTCTCATCATGGAAGAAGCTCCCCCAAACATACAGAGGCCGGCCGGCAGGCGTCCCCTCCCTTCTCCTCTCCCTCTACCCCCCCATTCTCTTCCGTCTCTCTCTGGCTCTGACATAATGAGATACTATCATGGATGGTTTACACACTTTAAGCAGTGTACTGGTATATGTGCTGCACAGGGTTACCACTCCCCTATCCAGGGCTGAGACGCTGGACAGACGGACCAACAGACACAATACATTGCATACAATGCACACCCATACAGCGAGACCAATACAAATGGACACGCAGGGAGGGTGGTTTCAGAACAAAGAGATGTAATGGTTTCAGACCAAAGATATGTAATGGTTTCAGACCAAATAGATGTAATGGTTTCAGACCAAAGAGATGTAATCTACTACGTGACACATAATATACCCAACTCTGTATTCACAATTGAACTTGTTGACAGTCACACCTCTTTAGAAGTAAAACGTCATGCATTCTGTTCACAATAGCAGACATGGATAGCCCTCAACAATAAATATTCTTAGCACTAGTTTCGCTCGGCCAGTGAGAGAACCGCGAATGGTCTTGGTTTCGCTCACACACACAAAGACTTTGAGAGTTAAGACGTCTCCAGTCATTATGAATGAAACCTCCCCGAGTTTTAAGTCCATCTAAAACTGTGTTTGGATTATCGAGCGCTTTGCCACCACCAATGTAGGAAGGCAGCAGGAGAGGATGAACATGGCTGGTTCTACCAAGATATCACTCTCTCCGGCTACAGTCAATTCATTCACCTCGCAGTGGTTACATTCATTGTGTTGTCTGTGCCGGGTATGTCAGTTTTCTTAGGGGAAACTAGTACTTCATGTTTTCTGAAACCATGGAAACCGCCAACATAAGGAAATCTAGCAGATCTGATACCCCGGTACATAGTCTACTGTGAGACAATAACATGCTGTACTGTATACTGCAGCCGACAGAAAAGACAATGGGGAGCATTCTTCCTCTTTCCCCTTATTTTGATCTGTGGGTCTCATTCCAAGCCACTTACTGAAAGAGGGTAATACAGTAAGGCCAGTCAGGGGCTGTCTATCTGTCTGTGTGTTTAACAGACACCTTAGGCCCCTGAGGGGACCTACAGCCATTAGGAAATATGAGCCAGGCAGGGAGAGCTGCAGGACATCAGGAGTGTGTGTTTGGGGATGGGTGTGTGTTTTCCTGCCTGCCTATGTGTGTGTGAGTGGGTGTATCCGTGTGCACGTACTCGCTTGCTTGTGTGTGTGATAGTCTACCTGCAGTGATAAAAGAGGAAGAGTCTCTTGGATGCAGAGCACAGCTTTGGGAGCGAGGGCATGGGAAAGGGAGGGAGGAGATGGGAAAGGTAGCGAGGGGAAGGGAAAGGGAACGAGGGGATAAGAAAGGGAGCGAGGGGATGAGAAAGGGAGTGAGGGAATGGAAAAGGGACCAAGGGAATGGAAAAGGGAGGGGCTGGGAAAGGAAGCGAGGGGATGGGAAAGGGAGCGAGGGGATGAGATGGGAAGCAAGGGGATGGGAAAGGGAGCGAGGGGATGGGAAAGGGAGCGAGGGGATGAGATGGGAATGGGAGCGAGGGGATGGGAAAGGGAGCGAGGGGATGAGATGGGAACGGGAGCGAGGGGATGGGAAAGGGAGCGAGGGGATGAGATGGGAAGCAAGGGGATGGGAAAGGGAGCGAGGAGATGGGACAGGGAGCGAGGGGATGAGATGGGGAGCAAGGTGGATGGGAAAGGGAGCGAGTGGATGGGAAAGGGAGCGAGGGGATGGGAAAGGGAGCGAGGGGATGAGATGGGAAGCAAGGGGATGGGAAAGGGAGCGAGGAGATGGGAACGGGAGCGAGGGGATGATAAAGGGAGCGAGGGGATGGGAAAGGGAGCAAGGGGATGAGATGGGAAGCAAGGGGATGGGAAAGGGAGCGAGGAGATGGGAACGGGAGCGAGGGGATGAGAAAGGGAGCGAGGGGATGGGAACGGGAGCGAGGGGATGATAAAGGGAGCGAGGGGATGGGAAAGGGAGCAAGGGGATGAGATGGGAAGCAAGGGGATGGGAAAGGGAGCGAGGAGATGGGAACGGGAGCGAGGGGATGATAAAGGGAGCGAGGGGATGGGAAAGGGAGCGAGGGGATGAGAAAGGGAGCGAGGGGATGAGATGGGAAGCAAGGGGATGGGAAAGGGAGCGAGGAGATGGGAACGGGAGCGAGGGGATGATAAAGGGAGCGAGGGGATGAGATGGGAAGCAAGGGGATGGGAAAGGGAGCGAGGAGATGGGAAAGGGAGCGAGGAGATGGGAAAGGGAGCGAGGAGATGGGAACGGGAGCGAGGGGATGATAAAGGGAGCGAGGGGATGGAAAAGGGAGCGAGGGGATGAGAAAGGGAGCGAGGGGATGAGATGGGAAGCAAGGGGATGGGAAAGGGAGCGAGGAGATGGGAACGGGAGCGAGGGGATGATAAAGGGAGCGAGGGGATGGGAAAGGGAGCGAGGGGATGAGAAAGGGAGCAAGGGGATGAGAAAGAGAGCAAGGGGATGGGAAAGGGAGTGAGGGGATGAGAAAGGGAGCGAGGGGATGAGAAAGGGAGCGAGGGGATGAGAAAGAGAGCGAGGGGATGGGAAAGGGCGTGAGGAGATGGGAAAGGGAGCGAGGGAATTGGAAAGGGAGCGAGGGAATGGAAAAGGGAGCGAGGGGATGGGAAAGGGAGCGAGGGAATGGGAAAGGGAGCGAGGGGATGAGATGGGGAGCAAGGGGATGGGAAAGGGCGTGAGGAGATGGGAAAGGGAGCGAGGGAATGGGAAAGGGAGCGAGGGGATGAGATGGGGAGCAAGGGGATGGGAAAGGGAGCGAGGAGATGGGAACGGGAGCGAGGGGATGATAAAGGGAGCGAGGGGATGGGAAAGGGAGCAAGGGGATGAGATGGGAAGCAAGGGGATGGGAAAGGGAGCGAGGAGATGGGAACGGGAGCGAGGGGATGAGAAAGGGAGCGAGGGGATGGGAACGGGAGCGAGGGGATGATAAAGGGAGCGAGGGGATGGGAAAGGGAGCAAGGGGATGAGATGGGAAGCAAGGGGATGGGAAAGGGAGCGAGGAGATGGGAACGGGAGCGAGGGGATGATAAAGGGAGCGAGGGGATGGGAAAGGGAGCGAGGGGATGAGAAAGGGAGCGAGGGGATGAGATGGGAAGCAAGGGGATGGGAAAGGGAGCGAGGAGATGGGAACGGGAGCGAGGGGATGATAAAGGGAGCGAGGGGATGAGATGGGAAGCAAGGGGATGGGAAAGGGAGCGAGGAGATGGGAAAGGGAGCGAGGAGATGGGAAAGGGAGCGAGGAGATGGGAACGGGAGCGAGGGGATGATAAAGGGAGCGAGGGGATGGAAAAGGGAGCGAGGGGATGAGAAAGGGAGTGAGGGGATGAGATGGGAAGCAAGGGGATGGGAAAGGGAGCGAGGAGATGGGAACGGGAGCGAGGGGATGATAAAGGGAGCGAGGGGATGGGAAAGGGAGCGAGGGGATGAGAAAGGGAGCAAGGGGATGAGAAAGAGAGCAAGGGGATGGGAAAGGGAGTGAGGGGATGAGAAAGGGAGCGAGGGGATGAGAAAGGGAGCGAGGGGATGAGAAAGAGAGCGAGGGGATGGGAAAGGGCGTGAGGAGATGGGAAAGGGAGCGAGGGAATTGGAAAGGGAGCGAGGGAATGGAAAAGGGAGCGAGGGGATGGGAAAGGGAGCGAGGGAATGGGAAAGGGAGCGAGGGGATGAGATGGGGAGCAAGGGGATGGGAAAGGGCGTGAGGAGATGGGAAAGGGAGCGAGGGAATGGGAAAGGGAGCGAGGGGATGAGATGGGGAGCAAGGGGATGGGAAAGGGAGCGAGGGAATGGAAAAGGGAGCGAGGGAGTGGAAAAGGGAGCAAGGGAATGGGAAAAGGAGCGAGGGGATGGGAAAGGGCGTGAGGAGATGGGAAAGGGCGTGAGGAGATGGGAAAGGGCGTGAGGAGATGGGAAAGGGAGCGAGGGGATGAGATGGGGAGCAAGGGAATGGGAAAGGGAAAGGGAGCGAGGGGATGGGAAAGGGAGCGAGGGGATGAGAAAGGGAAAGGGAGCGAGGGGATGGGAAAGGGAAAGGGAGCGAGGGGATGGAAAAGGGAAAGGGAGCGAGGGGATGGGAAAAGGAGCGAGGGGATGGGAAAGGGAAAGGGAGCGAGGGGATGGGAAAAGGAGCGAGGGGATGGGAAAGGGAAAGGGAGCGAGGGGATGGGAAAAGGAGCGAGGGGATGGGAAAGGGAAAGGGAGCGAGGGGATGGGAAAAGGAGCGAGGGGATGGGAAAGGGAAAGGGAGCGAGGGGATGAGAAAGGGAAAGGGAGCGAGGGGATGGGAAAGGTATTTATATTTATTTATCTTTCTCTCTCTTTCTCTCTCCGACTCTGTCTCCTCTCTCTTTCTCTCTTTCTCCATCCGTCTCTCTGTCTCTCTCTCTCTCTCCTTCTCTCTCCCTCTGTCTCTCTCACTCTCTCTCTCTATTTATCTCTCTCGTTGCTCCTGCTGTCTTCTCTCTCCTCTCTCTCTCTATCTCTCTCCTCTCTTTCTCTGTCTCCCTCCCTCTCTCTCTCCCTCCCTCTCCCTCTCTCTCTCCCTCTCTCTCCCTCTCTCTCTCCCTCTCTCTCTCCTTCTCTGCATCCTCCCAGTGTCTTCCTGTCTGGTATTCTAACCCCTGTCTTTTCTTCATATAATTAGACCTTGGGTTTAGCCATTGGTTTAATTGTCGGATATAACATATTTGTCTTGTTCTTTAAGTGCTGAGCATACTGCTCTGACCATACTGCGCTGGGGTTCAGTGCCCTGAGTTCAGCTCCTCCAACACACTTTGAGTGAACAAAGTAACCTGTTGACTGTACAGACTGCACACACACTCATGCATGAGCAGGCACAAATAGGCAAACACACACACACAATCATGAACAGACACACACACACACAGAGAGGGAGAGAGAGAGAGAGAGAGAGAGAGAGACAAAGAGACGCACACATAATCAAGAGCAGGCACACACAGACACGAGCTGGAGAACCAGGAGCTTAAAAGGTTACCTCTCCTTGGTAGGGGATGAGGAACATTCCTTAGGCAGAAGAAAGAACAACCAGAACCACAGTCAATAGTGGAGGTTTTTGGACATTATTCTGGATCTCTTCACCTCTTGTTTTTCTTTCCCTGTCTATTAGGTATCATCTAGCTTAGCAGCTGCAATTATGCCCCCCCCTTCCATCCCTCTCTCCCCCTTCCATCCCTCTCTCTCCCCCTTCCATCCCTCTCCCTCCCCTTCCATCCCTCCCCCTTCCACCCCTCTCCCTCCCCTTTCCATCTCTCTCCCTCCCCTTCCATCCCTCTCTCCCCCTTCCATCCCTCTCCCTCCCCTTCCATCCCTCTCTCCCCCTTCCATCCCTCTCCCTCCCCCTTCCATCCCTCTCCCTCCCCCTTCCATCCCTCTCCCTCCCGTTCCATCCCTCTCTCCCCCTTCCATCCCTCTCCCTCCCCTTCAATACCTCCCCCTTCCACCCCTCTCCCTCCCCCTTCCATCCCTCTCTCCCCCTTACATCCCTCTCCCTCCCCCTTACATCTCTCTCCCTCCCCTTCCATCCCTCTCTCCCCCTTCCATCCCTCTCCCTCCCCTTTCCATCCCTCTCCCTCCTCCTTCCATCCCTCCCCCTTCCATCCCTCTCCCTCCCTCTCCCTCCCACCTTCCACTCCTCTCCCTTTCCCTCCCCCTTCCCTCCCTCTCCCTCCCACCTTCCACTCCTCTCCCTCTCCCTCCCCCTTCCATCCCTCTCCCTCCCACCTTCCACCCCTCTCCCTCTCCCTTCCATCCCTCTCCCTCCCTCTCCCTCTCCCTCCCACCTTCCACTCCTCTCCCTCTCCCTCCCCCTTCCATCCCTCTTTCCCTCCCTTCCAGCATCAACATTTTTTGACACAGAAAGAAAGCCTCTAGAATTCAGAACAGTTCGTCCAATCGATTCCTCCTCTCCCTTCCACTTGCATCCCCCTTCCTCTCCCCGCTTGTAATTTGTCACCTAGCAACCGGCCGGTCCGCTAGCTGTTGTTTCATCCGTCTCATGTACAGGAGAGACATTAACCACTTCATTGTCATCACCTCTTGTCCTCATTACATTCTAAAGTCCACTCTCTCTTTAGTCTAAAGAGTATCACATCTCTCGTCGGGCTAACAAAGCATTTTTCATAACATTCCCTCAGCAAGGACTGCTCAAACGATAGCAGAGCCTCCGAGTAATTGAGCACCCACCTTGCAAAATCAATAAGACCAAAGCAATCTATCGATGGTAATGGCCGCCAGTGCTTATCGTGGTTAAATCCAGGTGAGTTAAAACGCCATTCGGATTGTCTAGGGTGTAGTGGCAACATTCATAATGGTAATATCATATCACCATTAGTTTACTTGTTCACAAGAGATAACAAATCTATAAGACATAATGACAGTGTGCCCCCATGATCCTGGTACTGTTATTACAGATGACATGTTAAGTAGCCATAATGTGTTGGACCCTCAATGCAACAGTGGCAGTCAGGGGGGTGACGCAAGGGTGAGGCAAGCGGACCATTCGGGAGGGGTGATACAGGCTAATGAATGATGCGAGAGGCCAGACTCCCTCTGGATTGGGTGAAATGGCATGCGGTGTAACAGTTGGGTAAAATGGCATGTGGTGTAACAGTTGGGTGAAATAGCATGTGGTGTAACAGTTGGGAGAAATGGCATGTGGTGTAACAGTTGGGTGAAATGGCATGTGGTGTAACAGTTGGGTGAAATAACATGTGGTGTAACAGTTGGGTGAAATGGCATGTGGTGTAACAGTTGGGTGAAATAGCATGTGGTGTAACAGTTGGGTGAAATGGCATGTGGTGTAACAGTTGGGTGAAATAGCATGTGGTGTAACAGTTGGGTGAAATGGCATGTGGTGTAACAGTTGGGAGAAATGGCATGTGGTGTAACAGTTGGGTGAAATGGCATGTGGTGTAACAGTTGGGTGAAATGGCATGTGGTGTAACAGTTGGGTGAAATAACATGTGGTGTAACAGTTGGGTGAAATGGCATGTGGTGTAACAGTTGGGTGAAATGGCATGTGGTGTAACAGTTGGGTGAAATGGCATGTGGTGTAACAGTTGGGTGAAATGGCATGTGGTGTAACAGTTGGGTGAAATGGCATGTGGTGTAACAGTTGGGTGAAATGGCATGTGGTGTAACAGTTGGGTGAAATGGCATGTGGTGTAACAGTTGGGAGAAATGGCATGTGTTTGGGATCATTGTCATACTGAAAGACCCAGCCACGTTTCATCTTCAATGCCCTTGCTGATGGTAGGCTTTGTTACTTTGGTCCCAGCTCTCTGCAGGTCATTCACTAGGTCCCCCCGTGTGGTTCTGGGATTTTTCCTCACTGTTCTTGTGATCATTTTGACCCCACGGGGTGAGATCTTGCGTGGAGCCCCAGATCGAGGGAGATTATCAGTGGTCTTGTATGTCTTCCATTTCCTAATAATTGCTCCCACAGTTGATTTCTTCAAACCAAGCTGCTTACCTATTGCAGATTCAGTCTTCCCAGCCTGGTGCAGGTCTACAATTTTGTTTCTGGTGTCCTTTGACAGCTCTTTGGTCTTGGCCATAGTGGAGTTTGGAGTGTGACTGTTTGAGGTTGTGGACAGGTGTATTTTATACTGATAACAAGTTCAAACAGGTGCCATTAATACAGGTAATGAGTGGAGGACAGAGGAGCCTCTTAAAGAAGAAGTTACAGGTCTGTGAGAGCCAGAAATCTTGCTTGTTTGTAGGTGACCAAATACTTATTTTCCACCATCAATTTCAAATAAATTAATAAAAAATCCTACAATGTGATTTTCTGGATTTTTTTCTCATTCTGTCTGTCATAGTTGAAGTGTACCTATGATGAAAATTACAGGCCTCTCTCATCTTTTTAAGTGGGAGAACTTGCACAATTGGTGGCTGACTAAATACTTTTTTTTGCCCCACTGTATGTATGTATGTATGTATATATATGTATGTATGTATGTATGTATGTAGGTGTGCGCGTGCACGTGTGTGTGCGCCTTCACGTTTATTAACATCTTCACCCCTTCTCACTCAGATAGAGCCCTTCTTTTCCACTAATAGTTCGGTCACCGCCTGTCATGTTTATTCATGTCCCAGTTTGCATCTTACAGCCATTTTAACCAGACCTACTGTATATTTACGTTCAATATCTCTGGACCATTAGAGCACACTCACACAGGTTGCAGGTAGCATCTTTGGAGATACACAAATAGGGGGGGGAGAGAGAGAGAGAGAGTGATGTTTATAGGGAAAGGGATAGCAGAGGAGAAACATCTTCTTAGGTACGATAGGCCATCATTTTCTTTTGTGGCTGCACACACAGCCCCGTCTGTCTGCATAATTGCACTGACATTTATATTTTCATCTGGTGGTGTTTTGTCAATTTCCATTACTGGAAGCCTAAGCTGTGGTGTTGGGGTTGAGGGAGGGAGGGAAATTAGGCAGGGAAGGGTGTATCAAGAGAGGATTGGAATGAAAGCGTGAACTAACTAGCTGGTAGAAAGACTCCTCTCGGGCCTCCACTGACCAGCGATACTCTGTTTGACACTCCGCTGCGACATGTGTTGCATGAAAAACACATACAGTGCCATCCGAAAGCATTCACACCCCTTGACTTTTCCACATTTTGTTGTGTTACAGCCTGAATTTAAAGTGAATTAAAGTTAAAGTGAAATGTCTTGAGTCAATAAGTATTCAACCCTTTTGTTATTGCAAGCCTAAATACGTACAGGAGTAATGATGTGCTTAACACGGCACATAAGTTTCATGGACTCTGTGAGCAATAATCGTGTTTAACATCATTTTTTAAATGACTACCCAATTTCTGTACCCCACACATCTATCTGTAAGGTCCCTCATTCGATCAGTGAGTATTTATCCACAGAGATCAGTGATGTTTTCCAATGGTTCATAAACAGACAATGAATATCCATTTGAGCATTACTACAAAGATATAGGCGTCCTTCCTAACACAGTTGCCGAAGGGGAAGGAAACCGCTCAGTGATTTCACCATGAGGCCAACAGTGATTTATAACCGTGAAGAGTTTATTTGCTTCAATTGGAGAAAACGGAGGATGGATCAACAACATTGTAGTTACTCTACAATACTAAGCTAATTGACAGGGTGAAAAGAAGGAAGCCTGTACAGAATACAAATATTCCAAAACATGCATCCTGTTTGAAACAAGGCACTAAAGTAATACTGCAAAAAAGGTGGCAAAGATATGTACTTTTGGCCTGAGTACAAGGCGTTATGTTTGGGGCAAATCCAGCACAACACATTACTACCACTCCTCATATGTTCAAGCATGGTGGTGGCTGCATCATGTTGTGGGTATGCTTGTCATCGGCAAGGACTAGGGAGTAAATACTTTTTTTTAATGAACGGAGTAGAGCTAAGCACAGGTAAAATCCTAGAGGGAAACTTGGTTCAGTCTGCTTTCCAACAGACACTGGGAGACAAATTCGCCTTTCAGCAGGACAATAACCTAAAACACAAGGCCAAATATACCCTGGAGTTGCTTACCAAGATGATACTCAATGTTCCTGAGTGGCCTAGTTACAGTTTGAATTTAAATCTGCTTGAAAATCTATGGCAAGACTTGAAAATGGCTTTTTTAAGAATAATGGGCAAATATTGTACAATCCAGGTTTGCAAAGCTCTTAGAGACTTACCCAGAAAGACTAAAGGTGATTCTACCATGTATTCATTCAGGGGGTTGAATACTTATCTAATCAAGATATATTAGTGTTTTATTTATTAAAATCTTTTGTCGGTCTTTGACCAAAAAAATGACAATTTTTTCCATTTTATTCCCACTTTGTAACACAACAAAATGTAGAAAAAGTCAATGGGTGTGAAATAGTGCTGAAGGTACTGTACATGTGCCTCATAGAATCAAATATCTAATGAAATACAAACATGAGGGTATACATACAGCACATGCAAACACACACCAACCACATGCACCACACACACAAACACATTCCACACATGCACACCCCTCAGTAACAATTTGATACCTGTTGTGATCAACTACAGTATGTGACCATTTGAATGAGTTCTGAATTTAGCCTCTCTTCTAGGAGCTCTAGTCAATATTCTACTATACAAAACTCATTACCTTCTCTCAACTACCTCAGGTCTAATGAAAAATACTAGCCTTTTTTTCCCCAGCCAATAGGATTTATCTCTGTCTCTTTTTATGATTGACTATTACTAGCTAAATTGGAAGTTTATATTTTATGAGAGCGGTCATCAGTCTTACAGCTCACTTGTTCTTTGCAGTAAATCCACCCAGACCAATTCTACAGTGGGCCTTCGGAGTCTGCCAACCGTTGATCTTTTTCACAGCCACACTAAAATATTTATCCGGATTGTGACATTTTTACTATGTCCACTGTGACATGTATGTAAAGATCAAACCCCTGATAGTCCCATTCTCGGCTCCTCGGTCAACACGATCTGGCTCTCATCTCATTTGCTTCTGGACCTCAGTGCTTTACCGCTTTCCCCAGACTGTTGACAGGGAAAACATGTCAATTCTCTCTTCTCTTTCCGCAAGTGGAGGCTACATGGTGAAACTATTCTAATTGGTCTTTCACAGTCTTTTCCCCACATTAATAATGTATGTGGAGAAGCTAGAAGCTAGTGCAATGGAAGCGCCTTAGACAGCGCTTAAAAAAAACGATGTGTCTGTTCTTGTTTACACGATTAGGAGTTTTATCCCCCCATCAGCAAACAATGGCCGCCGCCGCCTCCTCCCTGTCTCATTGTCCCACATGTGTCAATTATAGACAGGGAAGGCGTGGGCTGACGAGGGTCGTCATTCCACAGCCGAAGGCTTTGAATATAGGGAGGCCTTGTCGTATAAACCCCCTGGCAGGCTGAGACAGGGCAAGGCGGGGTTTGACAGGGCAGGATGGGGTGAGGGACGTGTGTTTGTGTATTGTATGTGAGACTTAGTAATGTTTTTGTCTGTTCTTCACTTTCTCTCTCTCTCTGCCACCCTCTCTTCCCCCCCTCTCTCTCTGCCACCCCCCCCCTCTCTCTGCCACCCTCTCTTTCTCCTCCCCCTCTCTCTGCCACCCTCTCTTCCCCCCCTCTCTCTGCCACGCTCTCATCCCCCCCTCTCTCTGCCACCCTCTCTTCCCCCCTCTCTCTCTGCCACCCTCTCTTCCCTCCCCCTCTCTCTCTCTGCCACCCTCTCTTTCTCTCTGCCACCCTCTTTCTCATGACCTCCCTCTCTCTCTGCCACCCTCTCTTTCTCCCCCCTCTCTCTCTCTCTGCCACCCTCTCTTTCTCCCCCGCTCTCTCTCTCTCTGCCACCCTCTCTTTCTCCCCCCTCTTTCTCTCTGCCACCCTTTCTTTCTCCCCCCTCTCTCTCTCTGCCACCCTCTCTTTCCCCCCCCTATCTCTACCACCCTCTCTTTCTCCCCCCCCTCTCTCTGCAACCCTCTCCCCCCCCTCTCTCTCTGCCACCCTCTCTCTCTGCCGCCCTCTCTTTCTCCCCCCTCTGTCTCTCTCTGCCACCCTCTCTCCTCCCCCCTCTCTCTCTCTCTGCCACCCTCTCTTTCTCCTCCCCCCTCTCTCTCTCTGCCACCCTCTCTTTCTCCTCCCCCCTCTCTCTCTCTGCCACCCTCTCTTTCTCCCCCCTCTCTCTCTCTGCCACCCTCTCTTTCTTCTCCCCCCTCTCTCTCTCTGCCACCCTCTCTTTCTCCCCCTCTCTCTCTCTGCCACCCTCTCTTTCTTCTCCCCCCTCTCTCTCTCTGCCACCCTCTCTTTCTCCCCCCTCTCTCTCTGCCACCCTCCCTTTCTCCTCCCCCTCTCTCTCTCTCTCTCTGCCACCCTCTCTTTTTCCCCCCTCTCTCTCTGCCACCCTCCCTTTCTCCTCCCCCCTCTCTCTCTCTCTCTGCCACCCTATCTTTCTCCTCCCCCCTCTCTCTCTGCCACCCTCTCTTTCTCCTCCCCCCTCTCTCTCTCTGCCACCCTCTCTTCCCCCCCTCCCTCTCTCTGCCACCCTCTCTTTTCTCTCCCCTCTCTCTCTCTGCCACCCTCTCTTTCTCCCCCCCTCTCTCTCTCTGCCACCCTCTCTTTCTCCCCCCCTCTCTCTCTCTGCCACCCTCTCTCTCTTTCTCTCTCTCGCTCTACAGGTTCATAAAGGTTTTAGTGAATCTCAGATAGTTTCGGAGGGTGTTATATTAAGCTATACCTCTTTCTTTCTTCTGTCTTTCTTTGCCTATCTTCCCTTCAATTATTTAACATGCGGCCATGCTATGACATGCTTAGAAGTTAAAGGGGGAGTTTTGGTCTGGAATGTTGGTTGAAGATCTCTATGGCAACTTTGGTCATTTCAGGGTGTGAACATACATTTGTGTAATACCTCTCTCCAAAACTTTGATGAAGGGATGACTTCAGACTGACTTCTCTCCATACTTTATGTTCGTCATCCCCACTTTTATGTTCATCGAAAGATCATCATCAGTTTGAGGAGATTAATTTTCCCCATGCATTCCTAGACTGTCCCTTCATGTAAGAACTTTGTAGAGATCCCAGATAAATTCAGGATTCAGACATCAAACCCCAGGGGGATCTGAAACCCAACACACGTAATATTTAATCATGCTTCTCACAAAAAAAAAGATGATTCACATAATTGCTATCTGCCTGTGAGACAAAGACACAAAGTCATTGTCACCTTCGTAATTTGTCTAATTTAATAAACCATTGTTCTGCGTCACCAATCCCTTTGAGTCTCAATCAAGTTATGGGCTTGATGTAACTGTTGATGTGTTTTGGGACGATTAGAGACACAAGCACATTGTAGGTCTTTGACGAGGCAGAGAGGCATACATATGCAAATTTCACACCCACTGTTGGAACTTATTTACCTAATTAATGGATTAACATAAGTCATTAGCCGCAGAGCGGAGATGCTCGACGCGGCTTAACGTGACCCGGGATCGAACAGTGGGCGGACATTTTCTTTTTTGGCTAACCCCGCTGGCATTGTGTAGCTCAGATGTGTGGCTGCCACTCTTATTCACTCCCCCACATACTGTATACACGCTAAGTAAACCACTGGGCACATACAGAGTGAGCAACACAAAGCTGCGTTATGTCCTCAATGCAGGCACCAGGGTACACGTTTGCATGCAAGCATTGACCTAACATTGACTTAACATTGACCTAACATTGCAGGCCTATAAATAACAAAAAGCGGAGTCCCACTTCTGTTTTTCAGGGAAAATGGAAGTTAGGTTGAAAGTACTGTGTTCCTGAAAACCGGGTGTTAACGATTCCTGGTGACTCCGGATAGCAAGCATAGACACACACACACAACACACACACACACACACACACACACACACACACACACACAAAGTCATCTAACTAAAACCTCTACTTTCTCCACTAATTGGGAATTAAGGTTCAAATGACATCAGGCTTCATACAGACATCACATGACAAAGTGTGAATTCAAAATTACAGTACATTGCAGTACATTCATTGTCATCATTCACAGTGAATTGTGAGGAAAACCCAGGCAACTGTTTGCCATTAAGTACATATAGATAGTGGACTCTTAACACAGGGTCTTGTGTGTTTGTTTCTCTCCTGAGGAGTAGAGGATATGGGTTTTGGTTGTTTTGGAAGTGAACTTGAATAACTCTATCTCTCTCTTTCAGGAGGCAGACTGAAGGATACTGCATGTGCAAAATGAACTAAATGTCTTTCAATCGCTTTCATTCTTCATTTCTTTCTTTCTTTCATTTATGTATCTCTTTATCTCACTCTCTTGCTCTCTTTTCTGCTTCAAACTATGCAATAAATGTAATGTTTGTTTAATTGTTCTTACCCCATTGAAATGGAATAGCTCTAACTTTCTGATTATCATTGTCAATACTGCTATCCTTCGTCTCTTAGCCATTTTAACTGTTGTGGTAATTTTGAACATTTACATTTTGCTGTTTTTTTTCTGGCTTCTCCATACTCCCTAAACTGTTTCTTGCACAAGATCTGGAGAAAAGCAACTCGAGATAAAGTTTGCTTAGGAAAATATAACCTGCCAAGCATTCGGAATATGATTGGCCACACCCCCTGCAATGGAGCACCGATTCTAACAGAGCTTGTCCCTCCTACCAGCCACACCCACAGTCAAGACTAGCCTATCAGAAGTGGTTAATACTAATACTGAACTGCTTTTCCTTCATTCCCTTTCGCACTCAAAAAACAAGCCCCACCCCCAATCTGCCCCCAACCCCTCTGTGAAAATTGATTTGCTAACTCTTGTCTTTTTACTAACAACAAGCTTCAGAATTCTCCAATGTATTATATTATTTGGTGATTTGGTTTTCCTTTAATTTGTACAACTAACATTGTGTCATTCACGGAATGTGAGTCATCTGTTCTTTTTTCTATTTAACTTGCGTACTTACATACTAACAAATGTAATGATATTGTTTTATCTTTTATATTTTTTGGAAAAACCCTTTAATACGAAAAGTCAAACTTTTTCCAATTACTTTCTTTATTTCTTTATTTGGAAGATTTGTATGATATTGAAAAAATAAAAATAAAGCCTACTTTATTTATTTTTGGACATTTCAAGGATTGATTGGTTGGTTTATTATCGCCTACTCTTAAATTAACCTGATTGTTTATTGTACATTTAAAAAAAAAAGGCGAAATCTCGTAAAAATTTGTTTTTGAAGTTCGAAACTTTGAGTTTACGGTTTGTCATTCTTTTTTTGCTTTCTCCTCCCCCTGTTTTCTCCTGAAGCACGCAGGCATTGGACACGCTATGGTAAACAAACTGCATTACATGGTAGATATCATTCTAATTGTCTTTACTTTGGTTTGCCCTGGGTTTCCGTTACCTCTTTCTATTCCGTTTGCTCTTACTGAAAATACAAACTTCCATCGATTCCAAGGTAGCTGAAAACAATCACCTCTCTATTTGTCTTTATTTTACTTCTTTGTCCGTTTCCACTTTTTACCATCCAATACTCCTCTCCTCCCTTCCTACAAAAATAGAAAAGTATCCACTGAAAGAGGTCTGTCCTAAAATGTTAAATTTAGCAACAATTTAGAATTGTTCGATTTTTTTTCTCAAACGCTGTCCGTATGAAGAAATAAAGAATTATTTTCCAAGAAAGATATCAACTTCTGAATTGACAACGACAAAACCTATCCCCTATTTTTCTTTTTCAACAAGTGTCCTTGATGTGGACGTACACAGCGGACTCCATTGACAGAGAATAACCCCTCCTTTTACAACCCCAGTGACAGGTAGTAAGAACTCAGGCCATGTGGGTAATATTCTACTACGTCTGATACTAGATGATCTATATATTTAATGTTAGAAAGTTTGAACATTTGTCAGTCTACTTAAACAGTGTGTTATATAACTAAGCTAACCTAGTCGACTTTGAATTAACTACGTAAAAATATATGCAAAAACATTTGTCCAACTTAGTTGAAGGCATTTGTATTGTTAAGATTTAAATGAGTCTACCTATTCCTTCGGCAACTATCTACAGGTTCGGCCGAGAATGTACTGCAGCAAATATGTGTGTGCCAAGGTCTGTGGTTCCCACTCAAACGTTAATAGAGGTCAGGTCCGTATTTACACCTCCTGATTTAGTGGCAGAAACATGGCCGTAAAGCAGGGCCTCAAATGAGGGCTCGATCCCATTAGAGACCTACAGTGTGATTTAGGACTGAGCTGGTTCAACGCTGAACCCATACCTGGACTCAACATCCACACTTAATTCAATGCCATTGTGTCTGAATGGTAAATACTGTCCCCTTGTCTGCTACTAAGGCTTTCTTGTGTATAGCCAGGCTTTCAGGAGTCAGGACAACAGGACAAGTCAGGACAGTGCTGCTGCTGGTTTGCTAAAGGAAATGGGAAAAGTGATGTATTTCTTAGGAAAGAATAGACTAAATAAGCAAGGATAGGGCAAGAGGCTGGTTGGCGTAAGAGTACTGATGTGGATATTTTGTTAGAAGACATTTTGGTAATCCATGACAATTCCTTCAGAAATATCCCCAGAAGGATGATCATTGATTTACATGTTGAATTACAGCATTGCCATGCACTAGTATGAATGAATCAATGAACACTAGGCATTAGTTGTTTGTTGCCAAAGCAAAAACACTGTAAAATGAAGATCAAATTTAAAGTAGATCATTTTCTTTGATGTGTAAATAAAAATGAAGGACAGTAAATGACTGATTTCATGGTTCTTCTTGGATTAACACATGCCCGGCAACAGGCATCTACAGAGGAAACGAAAGAGAAAGGGATTTTGTTCTGTTTGGCCTTCCCAGATAGCCATTGTTGCTTAGTTTCTTACTTCCTGTCACTGGATTTGGGTCCCCCAGTAAAAAAAAAAAAAATGTTTTAATGGGTTACACTCTCCCCACCAAACTTACATGGCATGTAGGGACAATCTCTTGGAATGTCTCGACTGTGTCCGATCTACAGTCTCCATCACTAACACTAACTCTTGTTACCTCTGAGTTTACTGGCCTGGCCCCCTGCATGTAAGAGTTGACCCCCTTATCTTTTGGTTGTTGTTTTATTGATAAACCAATTACATTAAAGAATATATGTATATGCATATATCATGGCTATTATATATACATACATATATCAATCATTACACTAGTATCCGTGTGGCCACGTAACTCTCCAGCCACCCCCTTTTATTCAGGGTTTTGTTACCTTTTTTATATATATAACTTATGAAAACCAATAATACGACCTCACTCCTTACCTTGCTAGGGAAAAAATAAGGAAAAAGGGAAAAATAAAGAGGGGGAACAGCTTTTCATTTTCTAGGTGACTAGAGGAGCGCTGCCTACAGTACGTAGGTTGTGTTAGCCATCCAACCCCTGAGTTGGAGTGGAATCAAACGAGAGAGCCTACTGTACAGCAGAACAAAAGACCAGCCTGAGATCGCTGTTATTCTAACCAGTTATGGGTTTCATAACTACTGTAAATGACTCAAGCAATCAAATCACACTGTATGTGTATGTTCAAAGTCACTTAGTGCCAATTTGTGTAATTACCTGTAAAGGTAATGGAAAGATTATGGAGGGGTTGTTCATAAGCTACTGGCTAGTTGTTAGCACATGCACAAAAATAGATGGCGAGTAGGAGGTGTAGTAAAGGGAGTTCATATAGCTCTTAGATTGAACAATTTGAATGTTACATTCACCCCTCTTCTCACCGTTGACAGTGGAATCCCTATTCCCTCACTTAGATTTTCCAGTTCTTTAAAACCCTCTCCTTTTTTCAGTTGACTACATGCATCTGTGGTTGTTCCATCGGTTTGGTCCCTCATTGTGCTGTACATTTCCTTTCGGTTTGGATCATGCATCCTGTTTGCATGTTGTTTTTCTGGCTAGCATCATAGACATCTGCATCCTACCCGTCAAGGGTGTCTCCGCTGCTCTAGCCCAGCGAGCGCCAGTCTGCACACGTGTCTAGATGGGTGTTCTTTCCTTTGGCGTTCTTGTCCTAATATCACCCTTAACCTTTTACTTCTCCATTCGTCTGGTGTAGAAGTGTTGCCCTCTGCAGTTTGGGCTTTCCTTTTCCCATTGCCGCCTCCTCTGAAAGTGATTGTGTTTTTGTTTGATTGTTGCCTCTGTTGGTTCATGTGATTTGTTTTGTCCAATGGACTCCTTTAACTTTCCATTTTGTCATTCAGTCATTCAGTGCATGTCTCATGTCCTTCTAAGTAGCTTGGATGGAATCATTTTGTTTCTTCTTAACCAAAACAAGCCCCTGTCACACGCTTTCAGTCCGAAAATCTGATCTGGATGGACAAATCAAATTGCAGAGGACCTTAAAGACTCCTCCTAATTGTTTTGAAACTACTACTACTAAATTTACTAAAACAATATGTTACTAATACTACTGTTTGAATCCAACCTGAATGTTGTAACTGTACTAACAACCATTTTTGTGTCTGACTCTCCCCTACTTACTAAAGTACTAACAGTTCACCCTCCAACCCAACTCTCCTTACCTGCCCAACACACAACTAAAGCTCCCTCTCTCCATACTTTAACACTTGTGAATGATCTCAAAAGACTGCCCCCGTCCCTCCTGTGCTCCCTTTGCCCCCCCCCCCCCCCCCCCCCCCCCAAGCCCCAACCATCACTAACTCAGGGTTGGTACAGCAAATTAAGGCATCATTTGGATTAGCCCTCAGAGCAAAAGACTCCATATTGATGCCTGAAGACTTCCGGATCTTTCTCACTAAGTTCAGTCACTGCTAGTTGTTCAGTCCAGCTGCCAGCCACCTGTAGGAGGATTCCTCGCGGAACAGACCCCCTCCCTCTGCTCAGACCTTCACAGCCCTACTTCAACCTGTCTTAGGGAAAGGCGTCAAAGGGGGTCATCATTGCATGTGTGACATGTTTGCATTCGCGGACCAATGAAAATCATTATTGTTGGATAATTTATTTGAGACGGAATTCATTTGCTCTGCCTCTGATACTGTATTTGAAATGTTGATTTAATGCTGATAACTAACTTTGGTTGAAAATTGTCAATGTGGACATGATGATATTTGCCTCTAGCAGTTAAAAACTATGTTGAAGGTAAGTAGTAAGACATTATCAAATTGAAGACCTGAACTTCAATCAAGTAAGCGATTTACTGTCAAGGTAAGATTGTCAATTTCTGTGCATGATTGCTAAACCAAAAACCAATTTACAATGTTGTCCACAATGAAGGAACTGTTAGAAGTAGTAAAAAACTTGAATGGGTAGCACCTCCTCCAAACAGTGTGAACGGACGAGTTACAGGAGGGACTTCAGTAGTTCCATCATTACTTACTTTAGGCATGAGTGGTTCACTGAATGCTCTCCCTTTGATATGTGTTTCCAGGAACATCTGGTTTCTACACTGTCTGTTGTTCCAACACCTTCCATACTGGGCGAACACTGATTAATCTGTCAGTAGATCCATACTAAGATACAGCCGCCCCAGTCCCACTATCAAAGACCGCCTGCACGGCTTCACTTTGATGCCAGACCAAATCTATGTAGGCAGTAGAGAAGCCACTGAGGGTGCTTCACCTGGTTTGCACTCTGACACTGTGTGTGTGAATGATGTGTTTGTGAATATGTGTGTGTGTGTGTGTGTGTGTGTGTGTGTGTGTGTGTGTGTGTGTGTGTGTGTGTGTGTGTGTGTGTGTATGTTTGTGTGTGAATATGTTTGTGTGTGTGTGTGTGTGTGTGTTGTTGTTGTTGTTGCTTCAAGAACAAAGGCCCTTGTCCAGGCAGGCCCTTGATGAGAGGGTATCCAGTAGAGAACTCTCTGGCGTTAACTTAGTGTCACAGAGCCCATCATGGTCAATGAGCCAGTGACACGCTCAGCCAAGCACACCCCAGGTTCTGCTGTTAGAGCACAATGCTGAACTGCACTCCCGTAGCTCGCCAAACAACCAGGTTGTAAATGTCTTATCCTGAGCTGTAATAAGCTAGGAATCCAGTTTCTATTTACTTTACCAATCAAACGTTTGGACACACCTACTCATTTTTAATTTATTTTAATGTATTTTTACTATTTTCTACATTATAGAATAACAGTGAATACAGCAACACTTTAAAATACACATATGGAATCATGTCGTAACCAAAAAAGTGTACAAAAAAACCACTGCCGTACAAAAGTTTGGGGTCACTTAGAAATGTCCTTGTTTTTGAAAGAAGGGGAATTTTTTTGTCCATTAAAATAACATCACATTGATCAGAAATATAGTGTTGACATTGTTCATTTTGTAAATGACTGTTGACATTGTTAATTTTGTAAATGACTATTGTAGCTGGAAACGGCTGATTTTTAATGGAATATCTACATAGGCGTACAAATGCCATTATCAGCAACCGTCACTACTGTGTTCCAATGGTACGTTGTGTTAGCTAATCCACATTTATCATTTTAAAAGGCTAATTATTATTAGAAAACCCTTTTGCCATTATGTTAGCACAGCTAAAAACTGTTGTCGGATTAAAGAAGAAAAAAAATTGACCATCTTTAGACTAGCTGAGTATCTGGAGCATCAGCATTTGTGGGTTCAATTACAAGCTCAAAATGGCCAGAAACAAAGACCTTTCTTCTGAAACTCAGAAGAGTTCTATTCTTCTTCTGAGAAATGAAGGCTATTCCATGCAAGAAATTGCCAAGAAACTGAAGATCTCGTACAACGCTGTCTACTACTCCCTTCACAGAACAGCTCAAACTGGCTCTAACCAGAAAAGAAAGAGGAGTGGGAGGCCCCAGTGCACAACTGAGCAAGAGGACAAGTGCATTAGAGTGTCTAGTTTGATTAACAGACGCCTCACAAGTCCTCAACTGGCAGATTCATTAAATAGTACCCGCAAAACACCAGTCTCAACGTCAACAATGAAGCGGCGACTCTGGGATATTATTTTATTTTATATTTGACAAGTAGCCACCCTTTGCCTTGATGACCGCTAATGCACACTCTTGGAATTCTCTCAACCAGTCATGAGATAGTCACCTGGAATGCATTTCAATTAACAGATGTGCCTTAATGTGTTTGAGCCAATCAGTTGTGTTGTGACAATGTAGGGTTGGTATACAGAAGATAGCCCTGTTTGGTAAAAGACCAAGTCCATATAATGGCAAGAACAGCTCAAATAAGCAGAGAGAAACAACAGTCCCTCATTACTTTAAGACATGAAGCTCAGTCAATAGGGAAATTTCAAAAACTTTTATAGGTTCTTCAAGTGCAATTGCAAAAACCATAAAGTGCTTTGATGAAACTGTATCTCATGAAGACCGCCACAGGGAAGGAAGACCCAGAGTTACCTCTGCTGCAGAGGACAAGCCTCAGAAATTGCAACAAAAATAAATGCTTCACGGAGTTCAAGAAACAAACACATCTCAACATCAACTGTTCAGAGGAGACTGCGTGAATCAGGCCTTCATGGTTGCTGCAAAGAAACCACTACTAAAGGACACCAATAATAAGAAGAGATTTGCTTGGGCCAAGAAACACGAGCATTGGACATTAGACCGGTGGAAATCTGTCCTTTGGTCTGATGAGTCCAAATTTGAGATTTTCGGTTACAACAGCTGTGTCTTTGTGAGACGCAGAGTAGGTGAACGGATGATCTCTGCATGTGTGGTTCCCACGTGAAGCATGGAGAAGGAGGTGTGATGGTGTGGGGGTGCTTTGCTGGTTACACTGTCAGTGGTTTATTTAGAATTCAAGGCACACTTAATCAGCATGGCTACTACAGCATTCTGCATTGATACACCGTCCCATCAGGTTTGCGCTTAGTGGGACTATCATTTGTCTTTCAACAGGACAATGACCCAACACACCTCCAGGCTGTGTAAGGGCTGTATGACCAAGAAGGAGAGGGATGGAGTCCTGCATCAAATGACCTGGCCTCCACAATCACCCGACCTCAACCTAATTGAGATGGTTTGGGATGAGTTGGACTGCAGAGTGAAGGAAAAGCAGCCAAGAAGTGCTCATCATATGTGGGAACTCCTTCAAGAGTTTTGGAAAATCATTCCAGGTGAAGCTGTTTGAGAGGATGCCAAGAGTGTGCAAAGCTGTCATCAAAGCAAAAGGTGGCTACTTTGACGAATCTCAAATATAAAATATATTTTGATTTGTTTAACACTTTTTTGGTTACTACATGATTCCATATGTGTTATATGCCTTCACTCTTATCATACAAAGTAGAAAATAGTAAAAATAAAGAAAAACTGTTGAATTAGTAGATTTGTCCAAACTTTTGACTGGTACTGTACCTTTTGGCTTACAAGCAGGGCAAGTTGTGTGGTTAACTGACGATGTGTGGTTCGCTGACGGTGTTTGGTTCACTGACAGTGTTTTTTTCACTGATCGTGTGTGGTTCACTGATAGTGTTTGGTTCACTGATGGTGTGGTTCACTGATAGTGTTTGGTTCACTGACGGTGTGTGGTTCACTGGTGTGTGTTTGGTTCACTGATGGTGTTGTGGTTCACTGATGGTGTGTGGTTCACTGGTGTGTGTGGTTCACTGACGGTGTGGTTTACTGATGATGTTGTGGTTCACTGATGGTGTTGTGGTTCACTGACGGTGTTGTGGTTCACTGACGGTGTTTGGTTCACTGACGGTGTTGTGGTTCACTGACAGTGTTGTGGTTCACTGACGGTGTTTGGTTCACTGACAGTGTTTGGTTCACTGACGGTGTTGTGGTTCACTGACGGTGTTGTGGTTCACTGATGGTGTTGTGGTTCACTGACGGTGTTGTGGTTCACTGACGGTGTTTGGTTCACTGACGGTGTTGTGGTTCACTGACAGTGTTGTGGTTCACTGACGGTGTTTGGTTCACTGACAGTGTTTGGTTCACTGATGGTGTTTGGTTCACTGACGGTGTTGTGGTTCACTGACGGTGTTAGGTTCACTGACGGTGTTGTGGTTCACTGATGTTTGGTTCAATAACTCTGTGTGGTTCCTGATGGTGTTGTGGTTCACTGACGGTGTTAGGTTCACTGATGGTGTTGTGGTTCACTGACGGTGTTGTGGTTCACTGAATGTGTTGAGGTTCACTGACGGTGTTATGGTTCACTGATGGTGTTTGGTTCACTGGTGTTTGGTTCAATAACGCTGTGTGGTTCACTGATGGTGTTTGGTTCACTGACAGTGTTAGGTTCACTAACGGTGTTAGGTTCACTGATGGTGTTATTTTCACTGACAGAGTTAGGTTCACGGACGGTGTTTGGAACTCTAACGGTGTTGTGGTTCACTGACGTGTTGTGGTTCACTGATTGTGTTTGGAACTCTAACGGTGTTGTGGTTCACTGATTGTGTTTGGAACTCTAACGGTGTTGTGGTTCACTGACGGTGTTGTGGTTCACTGATGGTGTTATTTTCACTGACAGAGTTAGGTTCACGGACGGTGTTGTGGTTCACTGACGTGTTGTGGTTCACTGATGGTGTTTGGTTCACTGACGGTGTTTGGTTTACTGATGGTGTTTGGTTTGCTGATGTGTGTGGTTTACGGATGATGTTTGGTTCACTGGTGTTTGGTTCAGTAACGCTGTGTGGTTCACATGGTGTTTGGTTTGCTGATGGTTTTTGGTTCACTGATGGTGTTGTGGTTCACTGATGGTGTTTGGTTCGCTGATGGTGTTTGGTTCGCTGAAGGTGTTTGTTTCACTGATGGTGTTTGGTTTGCTGATGTGTGTGGTTCACTGACGGTGTTGTGGTTCACTGACGGTGTTAGGTTCACTGACGGTGTTGTGGTTCACTGATGGTATTTGGTTCAATGATGGTGTTGTGGTTCACTGACGGTGTTGTGGTTCACTGACGGTGTTAGGTTCACTGACGGTGTTGTGGTTCACTGACGGTGTTAGGTTCACTGACGGTGTTGTGGTTCACTGACGGTGTTGTGGTTCACTGACGGTGTTGTGGTTCACTGACGGTGTTAGGTTCACTGACGGTGTTGTGGTTCACTGACGGTGTTGTGGTTCACTGACGGTGTTAGGTTCACTGACGGTGTTGTGGTTCACTGACGGTGTTGTGGTTCACTGACGGTGTTGTGGTTCACTGACGGTGTTAGGTTCACTGACGGTGTTGTGGTTCACTGACGGTGTTGTGGTTCACTGACGGTGTTAGGTTCACTGACGGTGTTGTGGTTCACTGACGGTGTTGTGGTTCACTGACGGTGTTAGGTTCACTGACGGTGTTGTGGTTCACTGACGGTGTTGTGGTTCACTGACGGTGTTGTGGTTCACTGACGGTGTTGTGGTTCACTGACGGTGTTGTGGTTCACTGACGGTGTTGTGGTTCACTGACGGTGTTGTGGTTCACTGACGGTGTTGTGGTTCACTGACGGTGTTAGGTTCACTGACGGTGTTGTGGTTCACTGATGGTATTTGGTTCACTGACGGTGTTGTGGTTCACTGATGGTATTTGGTTCACTGACGGTGTTTTTTTCACTGATTGTGTTTGGTTCACTGATGGTATTTGGTTCACTGACAGTGTTTTTTTCACTGATTGTGTTTGGTTCACTGATGCTGGGTGATTAACATCAACAGCACTTTTGATGGATTTAAGTTGGCTGTGTCCTGTAATGAGGTTTGGGAATAGGTGGTCTCTCTCTGTGTGTGTGTGTGTGTGTGTGTGTGTGTGTGTGTGTGTCTGCTTGCGCATGTGCCAGATTGTGAGAATCTCACACAAAATTGACTCGGATGAATTCAATCCTGTACCTCTATAGCTTCTTACTCTCAATATGTTACTTTATTGGTATCCTACATTATGTGACATATTGATTACACCATCGGTTTAGAAAATATATGAATACTTTTTGGCATCTCAGTATGATAAAGTGTACAATGAGCTTGAGCTATTCCGCAATAAATGTTAGGTAAACGAAGCCTTAATTGCTCATTTTTAATGACAGCAAGCGATGGATTGAGCAGCAATGAGATTTGTCCAGAGAACAAGTCAGCGCATCAATGCTCAGATCAGAAAACCCAGCTACGCTGCAGAGAAGCATAATGAAACTCTGTTTATCACCTGCACAGGGATTTTGTGATTTATATACAGTGCTTTCGGAAAGTATTTAGACAATTTACTTTTTCCACATTCTGTTACGTAAAAAATATGTAAAACAGTAATACATTTACATATGTAAGTATTCAGACTCTTTGCTATGAGACTCGAAATTGAGCTCAGGTGCATCCTGTTTCTTTTGATCATCCTTGAGATGTCGCTACAACTTGATTGGAGTCCACTTGTGGTAAATTCAATTGTTTGGACATGATTTGGAAAGGCATACACCTGTCTACGCAAGATCCCACTGTTGACAGTGCATGTCAGAGCAAAAAGCAAGCCATGAGGTTGAAGGAATTGTCTGTAGAGTTCAGAGACAGGATTGTGTTGAGACACAGATCTGGGGAAGTGTAACAAATGTCTGCAGCATTGAAGGTCCTCAAGAACACAGTGGCCTCCATCATCCTTAAATGGAAGAAGTTTGGAACCACCAAGATTCTTCCTAGGGCTGGCTGCCAGGCCAAACTGAGCAATCAGGGGAGAAGGGCTTTGGTCAGGGAGGTGACCAAGAACCCGATGGTCACTCTGACAGAGCTCTTTAGTTGCTCTGTGGAGATGGGAAATTCTTTCAGAAAGACAACCATCTCTGCAGCACTCCACCAATCAGGCCTTAATGGTAGAGTGGCCAGATGGAAGCCACTCCTCAGTAAAAGGCACATGACATCCCGCTTGGAGTTTGCCAAAAGGCACCTAAAGGACTCTCAGACCATGAGAAACAAGATTCTCTGGTCTGATGAAACCAATATTCAACTCTTTGGCCTGAATGACAAGCATCACGTTTGGAGGAAACCTACGGTGAAGCCTGGTGGTGGCAGCCATGCTGTGGGGGTGTTTTTCAACAGCATGGTCTGGGAGACTAGTCAGGGTCGAGACAAAAATTATCGGAGCAAAGTACAGAGAGATCCTTGTATAGAACCTGCTCCAGAGTGCTCAGGACCTCAGACTGGGGCGCAGGTTCCCCTTCCAAAAGGACAATGACCCTACACAGCCAAGACAACACAGGAGGGGCTTTGGGACAAGTCTCTGAATGTCCTTGAGTGGCCCAGACAGAGCCTGGACTTGAACCCGATCGAACATCTCTGGAGAGACCTGAAAATGGCTGTGCAGCGACGCTGTCCATCCAACCTGACAGAGCTTGAGAGGATCTGCAGAGAAGAAGGGGAGAAACCCCCCAAATGCACATGTGCCAAGCTTGTAGCATCATACCCAAGAAGACTCAAGGCTTTAATTGCTGCTAAAGGTACTTCAACAAAGTACTGAGTAAAGGGTGTTATGCTTATGTAAATTTGACATTTATTTTTTTTATAAATTAGCAAACATTTCTAAAAAAGTGTTTTTGCTTTGTCATAATGGGGTATTGTGTGTATATTGTTGAGGGGAAAAAAACTATTTGATCACGTTTAGAAATAGGCAGTAACCTAACAAAATGTGGAAAAAGTAAAGGGGTCTGAATACTTTCCGAAGGCACTGTGAGTCTCCGTATTCCATTGATACCCAGACTATTTGCTCACTGAGCTGGAGCTGCATGCCATGTTTTGAGGGGAATTACGATGTTGTAATAGGAATCAATTACATAGCGCTCAGTCTATTGTCGAGTTAAATAGAAAGGCGGGTGTAGCGCTACTATTGTCTTCTTGACGACGTTACATATAATATATTCGGTGCTGAGGAGCACAGTTGGTTTGGCACGAGAAGGAATGAGCTGTCAGGGCACATTTAAGGTAAATAAAAGAGGGTCAGAAATGGCCCTGGTTCCAGTACACCAATATGATATCATTATATCTTGGCTGACAAGGTGATACGTTTCTCCCAGAATGCGTCACTTTGGTCCCGTGGCAACAAGATGGAAACTTTTACCAAATGCGGGTGAAACTTTGCAGCGTCATCAAATCCAAAATTCATAGCTGGATGGCATATTTATCTGACCTCTTATCTAGCTTGCAGGGTGGGCATGCATTTGTTCCAGCCCTGCAAGCACACACATATTCCACTAATCATCAAATAGACGGCAATGATAGTTGAATATTTAAGGGCGTGATACAACTGAGGCTGAAACAAAGGTTGCCAAAAATGGTCCTATAGCATGCTCCGTGCATAGCTGTGGATATGACCTGGTTTTACATGCTTTATCCCAGAGTCCTTCAAACCCTTTCTGCATGTAAACCAGTGTAATTTCCCTCACACGTTACGGTGTGTCAAAAATAACACTGGCTGAGCAACTGAAGTGAAAACAGCCAATTTCCCACCATCACAAACTTCAAGATGCAACCTTTCATTACATCTCCCAGATCCACTTCCATTGTCATCAGACTCATCAACACTGGACATTCCTTTTGGTCTCTTACAATGGGATACGTGAGGAAATGTAAGCCTGATGCACTGATGGAAAGGTGCCCTGCTACACTTCAGAAGGATAACTACACTAAACATTGCACCAAATCTGTGTTAACATTTTAGGATGATGTATCATTTACTCGTTTATATTAGATTAAAATAAAATACATTTAAATAAATAGAACGACCCACTCCATTTAACCATTATTAAGAGTGCATTGTCTGCTTTTTCAGAAATCAATGGTAAAAAGGCAATAGCTTATGGTGCAGCTCTGAGGAATTGGCTTCACTGATTCTGCCCTCTTCAGCATGAAGAAACCATGATCATACAATATGTATCACGGATTAGAGCATATAGGTTTAAGCGACTTGGATTGGTTCACTGACCCAGCACACACAGGATAATGGATTATCATTGGCTATGATCTGGATAGAATCCTTTCATGTTGACAGAGAGAAAAAGCCCAAGCCCAAGAGTCAATAGAACTCTTAACAAAGCCCCCGCCTCTCTCATCCTCAGCCTGTGTTCTTGATCCACATGTGATCTTAGTGGTATTACCTTGTAGTCACTGTTGCCTTGACATATCCTGTCTCGTGCCAGGTGTTACCTCCAAAGCCTCCAATGTCAGGCTTGTAGCCCATAAAGTGTTGCAGCCATGAGGACATGATCCAGACCTCGTATGTGTTAAACGAATAGGCTTTACCATGTAATGCTGGCGCCGGCACAAAATGTCTTGGGCCTTGTTCAAAGTAAAGGGCTCTAGAAGTGTTAGCCACCTAGTTACAGTGCCTTGCGAAAGTATTCGGCCCCCTTGAACTTTGCGACCTTTTGCCACATTTCAGGCTTCAAACATAAAGATATAAAACTGTATTTTTTTGTGAAGAATCAACAACAAGTGGGACACAATCATGAAGTGGAACGACATTTATTGGATATTTCAAACTTTTTTAACAAATCAAAAACTGATTCAGCCCCCTTAAGTTAATACTTTGTAGCGCCACCTTTTGCTGCGATTACAGCTGTAAGTCGCTTGGGGTATGTCTCTATCAGTTTTGCACATCGAGAGACTGACTTTTTTTCCCATTCCTCCTTGCAAAACAGCTCGAGCTCAGTGAGGTTGGATGGAGAGCATTTGTGAACAGCAGTTTTCAGTTCTTTCCACAGATTCTCGATTGGATTCAGGTCTGGACTTTGACTTGGCCATTCTAACACCTGGATATGTTTATTTTTGAACCATTCCATTGTAGATTTTGCTTTATGTTTTGGATCATTGTCTTGTTGGAAGACAAATCTCCGTCCCAGTCTCAGGTCTTTTGCAGACTCCATCAGGTTTTCTTCCAGAATGGTCCTGTATTTGGCTCCATCCATCTTCCCATCAATTTTAACCATCTTCCCTGTCCCTGCTGAAGAAAAGCAGGCCCAAACCATGATGCTGCCACCACCATGTTTGACAGTGGGGATGGTGTGTTCAGCTGTGTTGCTTTTACGCCAAACATAACGTTTTGCATTGTTGCCAAAAAGTTCAATTTTGGTTTCATCTGACCAGAGCACCTTCTTCCACATGTTTGGTGTGTCTCCCAGGTGGCTTGTGGCAAACTTTAAACGACACTTTTTATGGATATCTTTAAGAAATGGCTTTCTTCTTGCCACTCTTCCATAAAGGCCAGATTTGTGCAATATACGACTGATTGTTGTCCTATGGACAGAGTCTCCCACCTCAGCTGTAGATCTCTGCAGTTCATCCAGAGTGATAATGGGCCTCTTGGCTGCATCTCTGATCAGTCTTCTCCTTGTATGAGCTGAAAGTTTAGAGGGACGGCCAGGTCTTGGTAGATTTGCAGTGGTCTGATACTCCTTCCATTTCAATATTATCGCTTGCACAGTGCTCCTTGGGATGTTTAAAGCTTGGGAAATCTTTTTGTATCCAAATCCGGCTTTAAACTTCTTCACAACAGTATCTTGGACCTGCCTGGTGTGTTCCTTGTTCTTCATGATGCTCTCTGCGCTTTTAACGGACCTCTGAGACTATCACAGTGCAGGTGCATTTATACGGAGACTTGATTACACACAGGTGGATTGTATTTATCCTCATTAGTCATTTAGGTCAACATTGGATCATTCAGAGATCCTCACTGAATTTCTGGGGAGAGTTGGCTGCACTGAAAGTAAAGGGGCTGAATAATTTTGCACGCCCAATTTTTCAGTTTTTGATTTGTTAAAAAAGTTTGAAATATCCAATAAATGTCGTTCCACTTCATGATTGTGTCCCACTTGTTGTTGATTCTTCACAAAAAAATACAGTTTTATATCTTTATGTTTGAAGCCTGAAATGTGGCAAAAGGTCGCAAAGTTCAAGGGGGCCGAATACTTTCGCAAGGCACTGTATATGTCTGGCAGCACTTTGAGAAAATGTGCTGCCTTTGACTGGCGCTCCATTCATCTAATAGGATTGTTTCATTCTCTGGCTCAGTATAAAACATCATCAATATCTCATCCGAACAAGGCTTGGCATGTCACACAACAAAGATTCTTAGAAAGACTTTCATGATGAGTAGTCAGGTGAAGGCAGGTTAGTCTTTCATGATGGGTAGTCAGGTGAAGGCAGGTTAGACTTTCATGATGGGTAGTCAGGTGAAGACAGGTTAGTCTTTCATTATGGGTAGTCAGGTGAAGTCTTTCATGATGGGTAGTCAGGTGAAGACAGGTTAGTCTTTCATGATGGGTAGTCAGCTGAAGACAGGTTAGTCTTTCATGATGGGTAGTCTGCTGAAGACAGGTTAGTCTTTCATGATGGGTAGTCAGGTGAAGGCAGGTTAGTCTTTCATGATGGGTAGTCAGGTGAAGGCAGGTTAGTCTTTCATGATGGGGTTTCGGCCTTTAAAAAGTGAAATTGAGATGTTATTGATCCTTTAACGAGGACACAGCAAACGTCAATCACCAGAGAGTCATTCGAACAAGGCCAAGCTTGGATGAGACGGTGTGTGTGTCTTTGTGTGTATGGTACAGTTGAAGTCGGAAGTTTACACACACCTTAGCCAAATACATTTAAACTCAGTTTTTCACAATTCCTGACATTTAACCCTAGTAAAAATTCCCTGTCTTAGGTCAGTTAGGATAACCACCATTTTAAGAATATGAAATGTCTGAATACTAGTAGAGAGAATGATTTATTTCAGCTTTTATTTTTCCCAGTGGGAAAAGTGGGTCAGAAGTTTACATACACTCAATTAGTATTCGGTAGCATTGCCTTTAAATGGTTTAACTTGGGTCAAACGTTTCAGGTAGCCTTCCACAAGCTTCCCACAATAAGTTGAGTGAATTTTGGCCCATTCCTCCTGACAGAGCTGGTGTAACTGAATCAGATTTGTAGGCCTCCTTACTCACACACGCTTTTTCAGTTCTGCCCACAAATTTTTTACGGCAGTTTTGGAGCAGTGGCTTCTTCCTTGCTGAGCGGCATTTCAGGTTATGTCTATATAGGACACGTTTTACTGTGGATATAGATAATTTTGTACCTGTTTCCTCCAGTATCTTCTCAAGGTCCTTTGCTGCTGTTCTGGGATTGATTTGCACTTTTCACACCAAAGTACGTTCATCTCTAGGAGACAGAATGTGTCTCCTTCCTGAGGGGTATGATGGCTGCGTGGTCCCATGGTGTTTATACTAGCGTACTTTTGTTTGTACAGATGAATGTGGTACCTTCAGGTATTTGGAAATTGCTCCCAAGGATGAACCAGACTTGTGGAGGTCTACAATTGTTTTTCTGAGGTCTTGGCTGATTTCTTTTGATTTTCCCATGATGTCAAGCAAAGAGGCACTGAGTTTGAAGGTAGGCCTTGAAATACATCCACATGTACACAGGTGTATGTAACCTTCTGACCCACTGGAATTGTGATACAATGAATTATAAGTGAAATAATCTGTCTGTAAACAATTGTTGGAAAAATTACTTGCGACATGCACAAAGTAGATGTCCTAACCGACTTGCCAAAACTATAGTTTGTTAACAAGACATTTGTGGAGTGGTTGAAAAACGAGTTTTAATGACTCCAACCTAAGTGTATGTAAACTTCTGACTTCAACTGTTTGTGTTTACATGCACAACATTGTGTGTGTTTGTCTGAGGCAGGTGGTGAGGGAGATAGTGACAGGTTACATGACAGGTGGTGAGTACAGGAAGTGCTTGTGACGATGCTGAATTTTCCATCTCCTTTTAGGTCAGGCAGAGAGGAGGGGCTGACTACACTGTGTATGAAAGAGCTGTTGGATTCCAGACAAATGGACAATCGGAGATACAAACTAAGAAAGGCCCAAGAGAAATATCCAGGCACATACTCTCTAGTAGTATTTAAAATGTTTTGAACCAGCAGCTAGCTGTGATGTCATCACCAGTTAGTCTCAGGCAAATTAATGATGACGACCAATGGTTGATGATGCAACCACAAGCAACATCAAGCCAAACAATAATATTCTGTTAAGCTGAAGACTGAGGCAATACCTCCAGTACCGCCCTTAAAATTGTGTAGAAATTTGCTCTGGCCAAAAGCCAGTTCCCTTGATTCAACTGTATATCTTATCACATGGACAAATTGAGGTAACCAACTTGGAACAATTAACAGCATAACACATGTAGGTATATTGCCAGGAAACAGTATTTTTTATAAACATAGTTAAATGGAGACGACAACGTTAACTACCTCTTGTTACTTTTTCTTGCATGAATGGGTGATCTGAGAGGCTCTGAATACAGAGGGGCAGGCAAAACGGTGAGAGAGGACGAGAAAGAGAGAGAGATGGGGCTAAAACCAGTGCTAATCTCCTATATTCCTCTTTCAGCTGTGATCCTCACAGGTGGCTGGCAGCTGGCTGACGCTCCCTCCATTAACGGCCCTCTAATGATGCTAACTACTGGACCCAGTGCCAGGCTACCGTAGCGCTACACCGACAAACACCACACAGCTAAACACACAGGGCCCGCTGCCAAAACTGCCTTAATTGCTGCAGTTCGTATCTTATTCTGTCCCGGAAATGGGTTCAACTAACAGCCAAGAAGAGGTTGTGTTGTTCGTGGAGTGAGAACTCAATTGCGATGGATCTCTGTTTTTTTGTGTCAAACTCACTCGTACTTGGAATCCAGTGGAGGCTGCTAAGGGGAGGATGGCTCATAATAATGCTGGAGCAGCGCAAATGGAATGGCATCAAACACATGGAAACCATGGAAACCATGTGTTTGATGTATTTGATACCATTTCACTTATTCTGCTCCAACCATTACCACAAGCCCGTCCTCTCCTATTAAGGTTCCACCAACCAACCCCCTGTGTTGGAATCAATTGGCCCAATTGGGCTATGATTCTTCTCGAAAGACTGATAGCCGGTAACATTGACCCTCCTCCCTTCTCCCCCCTCAGTCTCCTCCCCCCACAGGACCCCTCCCCCTCCAGAGCCGTTGCCCTCAGGCGAACATATCGACAGCCCTGCATCCCCAGGAAGACCAGGGATGTGCCCAACTCCACCTCCACCACCTCCTCTTCCACGTCTCCTATAACCAAAACTGACCTCTATATATTCTCCTCAAGTAGTGACAGCAGACATAAAAATGGGTTGCCCTGTTTCGAGGGAAGTACGTAAAAAATAAAAATAAAAAGGACTAGCCGAGCGCTCTGCAGGGGACGAGACATTTGGAGTGCAGTTGTTGTCAGGGCTCTTTTCAGGACCTCAAAAGAACAAGGCATCATGGTTTTCACTTTCAACTCAGGCATATTTGTATAAATGTTTTATGAAGTGTTGGTGAAGTTAGAAAAGTTGAATGGAAATCGATTTTTTGCTTGTTTGGTATTCACAGTTTGGTACTCAACTGGTCTGTTATTGATTTCGATGAGGGAAAACTGTTATTATAAACCAGTCGTTTGCCAGAACATTGAGTTGTCTGTTTGTAGATGTCTAAAGTATTTGATTGGTAAACATTGCTGAAGAAATATTTTGATCTAAAATGTTTTACAGACCACAATGTAATGTATGTTCCCTTTTCGTAGGCTACAATTCATCTCAATTGATAGAAAATGTTGAATATTTGAAACTAGCGACAAAACCGATTCAATAGATACTCAAAATCAACCTACAGGTAAGGGAGAGTGGGTAGGCTAAGTTCAGCCATTTTTGACATTCAGCATCACTCCCTCAGTGGAAATGTAGTATTATTTCTAACAAAGATATCTACATCGATATACAGTGCGTTCAGAAAGTACTCAAAGACCTTTATTTATTCCACATTTTGTTTTTACAGCCTTTATTCAAAATTGGTTAATTAGCTTTTTTTCCCCTCACACACTACCTCGTAATAACTAAATGAAAACATGTTTTTTAAAATGTTTGTACATTTATTGAAAATGAAAACCAGAAATATCTCATTTATATAAGTATTCACACCCGAGTCAATACTTTGTGGAAGCACCTTTGGCGGCAAATACAGCTTTGAGTCATCTTGGGTATGTCTGTATCAGCTTTGAGTCATCTTGGGTATGTCTGTATCAGCTTTGAGTCGTCTTGGGTATGTCTGTATCAGCTTTGAGTCATCTTGGGTATGTCTGTATCAGCTTTGAGTCATCTTGGGTATGTCTGTATCAGCTTTGAGTCATCTTTGGTATGTCTGTATATGCTTTGCACATCTGGATTTGGGGATTTACTCCCATTCTTCCTTGCAGCCAAAGAACTGTGGAGTTCTGTCAAATGGTTCTTGGTGACCTCCCTGACCAATGTCCTTCTTGACCGGTTGGTCAATTTGGTCAGACGGCCAGCTCTAGGCAGAGTCTGGGTCGTTCCATTTCTTTGATGGAGACCACTGTGCTCTTGGAAATGGTCTTCATACACTTCCCCAGATAGATGTCTCAGATCTACGGACAGTTCCTTGGACTGCATGGTATAGTTTCTGCACTGTCAGTTGTGGGAGTTTATATGGACAGGTGTGTTTCTTTCTAAATCATGTCCAAACAGTTAAATTGCCCACAGGTGGACTCCAATCAAGTTCTAGTGACATCTGAAAGATGATAAAAGGAAATTGGATGCACCTGAGCTCAATTTGGAGGTTCATAGCATATGGGTGTGAATACTTATGTAAATTAGATTTCTGTATTTAATTTTCAATAAATTAGCAAACATTTCTAAAAACACATAACTTTGTCATTATGCGGTATTGTGTGTAGATATGTGTAATCTAGTTTAAATTCAGGCTGGTGATGCCTATCTACAACCATTTCAGTGCACCTGCGATAACATCTGCAAAGCTGTGTTAGCGACCAATAAACTTTAAGTTGATTTGACATATATTTCAGGACGTTGTGTATCCATGGAAAATATCTGAACGCATGTAAACATTACAGTTATAAAAACGTAGCTTGTCCAAAACAAAGTGGTCTTTTGGCTAAACTTAACTGGGTATGGGGTAAGTAAGTAAGTAAGTAAGTTGAGCCGCAGGACAGGGTAAGTTAAGTCATCTACAAATGTCTGTACTGAATGAATAATTACCACTACCTTTTTTAAAATCATGTACATCTTTATTTCCCAAACACAATTCAACACATCCATTTTAAGCATATGTTAACACACGCTTAACACCTAACAAACACTTTGTACTTTTTAAAAACACTTTTTAACATAGGCCTTGTGGTTACCTTATATCCCAGCGATAATACCTTGCATTACACCTGGGAAGAAAACACTTCAATTTGCTCAACTTACCATTGGCTTAACTTACCCCGTGGCTATTGGTTCAATTTACCCCAAGGCAAACAAGGATGTGCTTTCATACTAGCTTTAGGACCTCATATTGAAGGTTATAGAGATCCCAACTGATGTATAGAACAATCTTAAAAGTATCTACTTTGGTTGAGATACAAGCATCATGAAACCTCTAACACGATAAATACATTGAACTTTGTGAAAATCTGTTTTCTTTACTTAACTTGTTTACCACATTTCCCATGTGGTTTCTTTCTTCACAGACTGCATTAAATGATGACCTCTTCCTAAATATTTGGTCAAACTATTCATTTTGTGTATGGTTTCCTAGAAACAAGGGTGGCTCAACTTACCCCTTTGGCTCAACTTACCCCACTCTCCCCTACTGTATTAAAAGAGAACATAAAGAAGAAAATAATTGTCTGTTTTTCTACCACCTCCAATCAGCCTGGATTAGGGACAAGTACAGTACATCCCAAACGACCTATACACCCAGTATGTAGCTTTTGTACTGTGGAAATGTAATGTTGTTCATTGTAACCCAGAGCAGGGCTGTTGGTTTGTGCGATGTTCAGTGTGTATGTGGACCAACAGATGTCAAATTAAAGATTGGAGAGCGTCGTAGCGACTCCAGCCAGGACTATTAGTCTAATTACACTAAAAATTAAATTAGTATCGGACTGTATCAGATCCAAATCGAGTCACTTGGCAAGACACTGATCTGTTTCCACAAAACTCCTGGCAAACACAGTTACAGTGTTCCTCAGTCGTCAAAACAGGCATCAAAACATTCATTATTATAATGGTTGGACATTTAATTATAAACACTGCATATAATGTATAAGTCCGTTACAAGGCAAATGGGGTATTTTTTTATCTATTCACACTGCGTAGTAACTTCAATTGGACAGATTTCATGTCTGATTTCCTCCCCCACCCTGAGTAGTATTGGAGCTAAGGCAGAGCCTGGTGTTACATGTTAAAGAGTCCCCCTCTCATCTCAAATCAAATTAAGGTCAACTCACAGTGACTATGCACTGAAGGATAAGGTCAACTCACAGTGACTATGCACTGAAGGATAAGGTCAACTCACAGTGACTATGCACTGAAGGATAAGGTCAACTCACAGTGACTATGCACTGAAGGATAAGGTCAACTCACAGTGACTATGCACTGAAGGATAAGGTCAACTCACAGTGACTATGCACTGAAGGATAAGGTCAACTCACAGTGACTATGCACTGAAGGATAAGGTCAACTCACAGTGACTATGCACTGAAGGATAAGGTCAACTCACAGTGACTATGCACTGAAGGATAAGGTCAACTCACAGTGACTATGCACTGAAGGATAAGGTCAACTCACAGTGACTATGCACTGAAGGATAAGGTCAACTCACAGTGACTATGCACTGAAGGATAAGGTCAACTCACAGTGACTATGCACTGAAGGATAAGGTCAACTCACAGTGACTATGCACTGAAGGATAAGGTCAACTCACAGTGACTATGCACTGAAAGATAAGGTCAACTCACAGTGACTATGCACTGAAGGATAAGGTCAACTCACAGTGACTATGCACTGAAGGATATGTTGGTGTCTTGGAAATACTAATGAATAGACTCAGAGCTTAACGTTCTGTAGACAGAGGGAATTAATATGTCTACGTGCCTGGTGCCTTTCTGTCAAAAACTGACAATCTTCCCCCGAAGGGCCTGAGGGAGCCTTTAAAACAGACGGTTGCCGCCTTTTTACGTTCCATGAAAGGAAAACAAAGGCGTGTTTCTCTTCTCAGTCGGCGGTATCTCCCCTCCATCAGACTTCTGGCGGTGTTTGTTTGATACAGCCTGGTGGTTTCCACTCTGTCAGTGATCAAAGATGCCGCTCACACCCAGAACCTCACACAAAAGACGCGACATTTGGCAATTAAATATTCAAAGAAAGTTATTTTTATCCCCCGATTCTCTTGATTGAGGTTATGTTCAACTGGGAACGCAGACAGAATAGTCAAACGTTGAGGTTTATCAGTTGTTTGACCCTCCAAGGGCATGCATTTAACAATGTGTGGATATTATCAGTGGTGCAGTTTGTAAATTGGTAAAATAATATGCCCTTGAGTCCTGTTATTAGAGAGTGAAAACAGCGCCATCCCAGTGGTCAACCCCAGCAACTGCATTCCCGAGCGACTCCCCTCTGAGCTGCACAAACGCAACCAATCGTTAACGAGTAACGTCCCACCGTAGGGGACAGACCCGCCTACCGCCAGTGTTTAATCCAACTTCTTCCTTTCCTTTCCCCTCCTCCACTCCACTCCTCTACTCTTTCTCTCTCTTTTTTGTCTCTCTATCTATCTATCCCTCTATACCTACCTGTGTCTGTTGGGCCGTGCCCGTACCAGGTGACCATATCAGTGGATGGTATTTTGACCACTACTGGTTATACCCAGGAGGACTATACCATGTTGGGATCAGATGACTTCTTCTACATTGGGGGGAGTCCCAATACTGCAGACCTGCCCGGATCACCCGTCAGCAACAACTTCATGGGCTGCCTCAAAGACGTGAGTGTCTCTGGTTCAGTACTGGGGATCGAGGGGGGAATCAGGCACACACACACAGACATGCACGCACACACACACACACACACACACACACACACACACACACACACACACACACACACACACACACTGACATATTTGCTTGCGTACACAAACTGTCCACACAGATGTAATGTGGGCTAGTGTGTGTGTTTTGTGTGTGTGTGTGTGTGTGTGTGTGTGTGTGTGTGTGTGTGTGTGTGTGTGTGTGTGTGTGTGTGAGAGAGAGAGAGAGGTCTAGGACCGGCTTTTAGATGCATCATAACTCTACAGGCTGGATATTGTCTCAGGGATGCTAAGTTATTATCCTAACTCTAAGAGGAAGTAGAATGATAAATCCCCATAGTTGGTAGGAACAAAAAAAATGTCCCCAATAAGGCTCCAAGCCACAACTCAACAAGCTGAGAAGAAAACCACTCCAATGAAATTACTTATAGAGGAACAGATGGGAATAGGACAGCAATACTTTCCTTATAAACGTTATCTGATTGAATAAGTCATTATTGTTTCATCAGATTTAATGAATCATATAGTAATTACATTTTCATTGTTTTGGTTGCTATTTGGGAAATTCCCTCTTCAAATCATCCTCCCAAAGCAATTCTAGTCTTATGAAGATGCTGATGATTATACATTCAATTCCCAAACAGAGGGAAAGGAGGCAGAGGACGAGTAGAAATTAGGGAAAGGGAAGGTGAAGAAGCACAATGAGATAAAGAGGGAAAAGGACCAATTTAAAAAATGGGGGAAGAGAGGATACAAAGTAAAAGTGAGAAGACCGTGCAGACATGAATTAAGGAGAAATAAGAGAGTGGGGAGAGAGAGAGGAAAGAGAGAAGAGCGAATGGAGAGAGAGAGAGAGGAAAGAGGGAGAGAGAGGAAAGAGAGAAGAGCAAGTGGAGAGAGAGAGAGGAAAGAGGGAGAGAGAGAGGAAAGAGGGAGAGAGGACAGAGAGAAGAGTGACTGGAGAGAGAGGAAAGAGGGAGAGAGAGGAAAGAGAGAAGAGCGAGTGGAGAGAGAGTGGAGAGAGAGAGAGAGGAAAGAGGGAGAGAGGACAGATAGAAGAGTGACTGGAGAGAGAGGAAAGAGAGAAGAGTGAGTGGAGAGAGACAGAGGGAAAGAGAGAGGGTGAGAAAGAAGGGGAGAGAGAGAGGAAGAGAAAACATAGTGAGTAGAGGGAGAGGAGAGAGAGAGAGGGAGAGAAGGAAGGGAGAGAGAGAGGAAGAGAAAACATAGTGAGTAGAGGGAGAGGAGAGAGAGAGAGGGAGAGAAGGAAGGGAGAAAGAAGGGGAGAGAGAGAGGAAGAGAAAACATAGTGAGTAGAGGGAGAGGAGAGAGAGAGAGAGAGAGAAGGAAGGGAGAAAGAAGGGGAGAGAGAGAGGACAGAGAGAAGAGTGAGTGGAGAGAGAGGAAAGAGGGAGAGAGGACAGAGAAAAGAGTGAGTGGAGAGAGAGGAAAGACGGAGAGAGAGGAAAGAGGGAGAGAGGACAGAGAGAAGAGTGAGTGGAGAGAGAGAGAGAGAGAGAGAGAAGGAAGGGAGAGAGAAGGGGAGAGAGAGAGGAAGAGAAAACATAGTGAATAGAGGGAGAGGAGAGAGAGAGAGTGAGAGAAGGAAGGGAGAAAGAAGGGGAGAGAGAGAGGAAGAGAAACATAGTGAGTAGAGGGAGAGGAGAGAGAGAGAGGGAGAGAAGGAAGGGAGAAAGAAGGGGAGAGAGAGAGGAAGAGAAACATAGTGAGTAGAGGGAGAGGAGAGAGAGAGAGTGAGAGAAGGAAGGGAGAAAGAAGGGGAGAGAGAGAGGAAGAGAAACATAGTGAGTAGAGGGAGAGGAGAGAGAGAGAGGGAGAGAAGGAAGGGAGAAAGAAGGGGAGAGAGAGAGGAAGAGAAACATAGTGAGTAGAGGGAGAGGAGAGAGAGAGAGTGAGAGAAGGAAGGGGAGAGAGAGAGGAAGAGAAAACATAGTGAGTAGAGGGAGAGGAGAGAGAGAGAGTGAGAGAAGGAAGGGAGAGAGAGAGGAAGAGAAACATAGTGAGTAGAGGGAGAGGAGAGAGAGAGAGTGAGAGAAGGAAGGGAGAGAGAGAGGAAGAGAAAACATAGTGAGTAGAGGGAGAGGAGAGAGAGAGAGAGAGAAGGAAGGGAGAGAGAGAGAGGAAGAGAAAACATAGTGAGTAGAGGGAGAGGAGAGAGAGAGGGAGAGAAGGAAGGGAGAAAGAGAGGAAGAGAAAACATAGTGAGTAGAGGGAGAGGAGAGAGAGAGGGAGAGAAGGAAGGGAGAAAGAGAGGAAGAGAAAACATAGTGAGTAGAGGGAGAGGAGAGAGAGAGAGGGAGAGAAGGAAGGGAGAGAGAAGGGGAGAGAGAGAGGAAGAGAAACATAGTGAGTAGAGGGAGAGGAGAGAGAGAGAGAGAGAAGGAAGGGAGAGAGAGAGAGGAAGAGAAAACATAGTGAGTAGAGGGAGAGGAGAGAGAGAGGGAGAGAAGGAAGGGAGAAAGAGAGGAAGAGAAAACATAGTGAGTAGAGGGAGAGGAGAGAGAGAGAGGGAAAGAAGGAAGGGAGAGAGAGAGGAAGAAATGTGCTGCTTTCAGACTGTAGGCCGTTTCATCCTGTTGGTCAATACTGTGGGCAGAATTACAAGTCTTGTGTCAGGGCTGTGGCTGTGCTTTCAAGTTCCCAGTGGCGCAAAAGGCCTTTGATACGCTTGGCCAGGAGCCTCCAGGAGCAAGATATCCAATGAAGGGAAGAAGAGAGATTGAGAGAGAGGAGTATGTGAGATAGAAGAGAGAGAGAGAAAGATAGAGTGAGATAGGAGAGAGAGAGTGAGATAGGAGAGATAGAGTGAGATAGGAGAGAGAGAGAGGATAGAGTGAGATAGAAGAGAAATTGAGAGAGAGGATAGAGTGAGAGAGTGAGATAAAAGATTGAGAGAGGAGAGAGTGAGATAGAAGAGAGATTAAGAGGATAGAGTGAGATAGAAGAGAGTGAGATAGAAGAGAGAGAATAGAGTGAGATAGGAGAGAGAGAGTGAGATAGGAGAGAGAGAGAGAGAGAGCATAGAGTGAGATAGAAGAGAGATTGAGAGAGAGGATAGAGTGAGATAAAAGAGTGAGAGAGGAGAGAGTGAGATAGAAGAGAGATTAAGAGGATAGAGTGAGATAGAAGAGAGAAAGAGGATAGAGTGAGATAGGAGAGAGAGAATAGAGTGCGATAGAAGAGAGCGAGAGAGCGATGGAGGGAGTGAGTTAAAAGACAGAAAGGAAAAGTAGTATCCAGAGAAGAGCCTTAAAGAATGAAAGTTTATCTTGTTTTGTTCTTAGGTAACACTGTGCGCGTGTGAAATGACTTGTATTGTTCTCAGGTAACACTGTGCGCGTGTGAAATGACTTGTATTGTTCTTAGGTAACACTGTGCGCGTGTGAAATGACTTGTTTTGTTCTTAGGTAACACTGTGGGTGTGTGAAATGACTTGTTTTGTTCTTAGGTAACACTGTGGGTGTGTGAAATGACTTGTATTGTTCTTAGGTAACACTGTGGGTGTGTGAAATGACTTGCTTTGTTCTTAGGTAACACTGTGCGCGTGTGAAATGACTTGTTTTGTTCTTAGGTAACACTGTGGGTGTGTGAAATGACTTGTTTTGTTCTTAGGTAACACTGAGGGTGTGTGAATTGACTTGTATTGTTCTTAGGTAACACTGTGCGCGTGTGAAATGACTTGTTTTGTTCTTAGGTAACACTGTGGGTGTGTGAAATGACTTGTTTTGTTCTTAGGTAACACTGTGGGTGTGTGAATTGACTTGTATTGTTCTTAGGTAACACTGTGGGTGTGTGAAATGACTTGTTTTGTTCTTAGGTAACACTGTGGGTGTGTGAATTGACTTGTTTTGTTCTTAGGTAACACTGTGGGTGTGTGAAATGACTTGTTTTGTTCTTAGGTAACTGTGCGCGTGTGAAATGACTTGTTTTGTTCTTAGGTAACACTGTGGGTGTGTGAATTGACTTGTTTTGTTCTTAGGTAACACTGTGCGCGTGTGAAATGACTTGTTTTGTTCTTAGGTAACACTGTGCGCGTGTGAATTGACTTGTTTTGTTTTTAGGTAACACTGTGCGCGTGTGACATGACTTGTATTGTTCTCAGGTAACACTGTGCGCGTGTGAAATGACTTGTATTGTTCTTAGGTAACACTGTGCGCGTGTGAAATGACTTGTTTTGTTCTTAGGTAACACTGTGGGTGTGTGAAATTACTTGTTTTGTTCTTAGGTAACACTGTGGGTGTGTGAATTGACTTGTTTTGTTCTTAGGTAACACTGTGGGTATGTGAATTGACTTGTATTGTTCTTAGGTAACACTGTGCGCGTGTGAAATGACTTGTTTTGTTCTTAGGTAACACTGTGGGTGTGTGAATTGACTTGTTTTGTTCTTAGGTAACACTGTGGGTGTGTGAAATGACTTGTTTTGTTCTTAGGTAACACTGTGGGTGTGTGAATTGACTTGTTTTGTTCTTAGGTAACACTGTGGGTGTGTGAATTGACTTGTTTTGTTCTTAGGTAACACTGTGGGTGTGTGAATTGACTTGTTTTGTTCTTAGGTAACACTGTGGGTGTGTGAAATGACTTGTTTTGTTCTTAGGTAACACTGTGGGTGTGAATTGACTTGTTTTGTTCTTAGGTAACACTGTGGGTGTGTGAATTGACTTGTTTTGTTCTTAGGTAACACTGTGGGTGTGTGAATTGACTTGTTTTGTTCTTAGTTAACACTGTGCGCGTGTGAAATGACTTGTATTGTTCTTAGGTAACACTGTGCGCGTGTGAAATGACTTGTTTTGTTCTTAGGTAACACTGTGGTTGTGTGAATTGACTTGTTTTGTTCTTAGGTAACACTGTGCGCATGTGAAATGACTTGTTTTGTTCTTAGGTAACACTGTGGGTGTGTGAATTGACTTGTTTTGTTTTTAGGTAACACTGTGCGCGTGTGAAATGACTTGTTTTGTTCTTAGGTAACACTGTGTGCGTGTGAATGCACATGTTCTGTTCTTAGGTAACACTGTGCGCGTGTGAAATGACTTGTTTTGTTCTTAGGTAACACTGTGGGTGTGTGAATTGACTTGTTTTGTTCTTAGGTAACACTGTGGGTGTGTGAATTGACTTGTTTTGTTCTTAGGTAACACTGTGGGTGTGTGAATTGACTTGTTTTGTTCTTAGGTAACACTGTGGGTGTGTGAATTGACTTGTCTTGTTCTTAGGTAACACTGTGGGTGTGTGAATTGACTTGTATTGTTCTTAGGTAACACTGTGCACGTGTGAATTGGCTTGTTTTGTTTTTAGGTAACACTGTGCGCGTGTGAAATGACTTGTATTGTTCTTAGGTAACACTGTGGGTGTGTGAATTGACTTGTTTTGTTCTTAGGTAACACTGTGGGTGTGTGAATTGACTTGTTTTGTTCTTAGGTAACACTGTGGGTGTGTGAATTGACTTGTATTGTTCTCAGGTAACACTGTGGGTGTGTGATGTGACTTGTATTGATCTGAGGTAACACTTTGGGTGTAGATGTGACTTGTATTGATCTCAGGTAACCCTGTGGGTGTGTGATGTGAGTTGTATTGTTCTCAGGTAACACTGTGGGTGTGTGATGTGACTTGTATTGTTCTCAGGTAACACTGTGGGTGTGTGATGTGTGTTTGCATGTCTTTTTTGGTGAGAGTTTTTTTGGGGGTTGGGGGTTGGAGTAAAATCCCCCTCCAGTGTTGTTCTCACCTTTGCTCTCTTTCCCCCATACCTGTCATCCTCTCTGCCATCTCTCCTTCTCTCAACCTGAGACCTCTCTTTCCCCCATATTACCATCTGTCTTCCATCTCTCCTTCTCTCAACTTGAGACCTCTCTTTCCCCCATATTACCATCTGTCTTCCTCTCTGCCAGCTCTCCTTCTCTCAACCTGAGACCTCTCTTTCCCCCATATTACCATCTGTCTTCCTTCTCTCAACTTGAGACCTCTCTTTCCCCCATATTACCATCTGTCTTCCTCTCTGCCAGCTCTCCTTCTCTCAACTTGTGACCTCTCTTTCCCCCATATTACCATCTGTCTTCCATCTCTCCTTCTCTCAACTTGTGACCTCTCTTTCCCCCATATTACCATCTGTGAAAGACCGGATCAATTCAGCCTTATGTAGCAACATTTGAAATTGTGTTTTTTACATTGGATAAAAGAGGAGACTCTGCTCTGAAATTGGAGTAGATTGCCAGAGAGATTTTACCAGCTACGTCTATCAGCAGTTGTTGCAGCGACCTCATTAACATTCTATTGAAAGGGTTACTTGTATAGTGGAATCTTTTAAGACATGTAGCTAGCTAGCTACCTAAACAATTAGGCAGGTAGCAAACCAACAAGGTTTAATGTTAGCTAGCTAACATTAGGCTATAACTAGCAAAGCAAATGGCTCTGAGATACTTATAATATTACTTCACAGATCATACATGTAACATTAGCTAGCTGACCTAACAACAGCAGTGAAGCACCCAATCTAAATGGCTAAAGTTGGCTAGCTTGCTATCTACTTCCAGACACAAATTACAGAACAGCTCACTGACCATTTTACTCGCCCTACTGAAATGCATACTTCTTTCGTTAAGACATGTAGCTAGCTAGCTAAACAATGAACCATGATTCCAACTCATGACGTTACTACCCTGCATGAAACTGCAGGTAGCTAACCAACCAGGTTCAATGCTAGCTAATGGCTCTGAGATACGAATAATATTATGACACCGATCATACACGTAATGTTAGCTAGCTAGCTAACAGTACACTTTAACTTGGAAACGTGTAATATCTGAATATGTAGCTAGCTAGACTATCTTACCCATATACATGGATGGACGATTTTCCCTCTCTCACGGATGCCATTGTCATAACTCTCCTGTGACGATCTGAAGGATCAGGTTACAGTGGGTCCGCTCTACAGTGTGCTCTCTCTCGTAGAGGGGGAGAGCAGGAAGTCTGCTGTTTTATGGCGGTCGTAAAATACGCTGCCTCTGTGGAACTGTGGAACACAGAGAGACACTTGGATAATCAAAAAATGGAATAATTAAACAATATTTCTATTTTTGAGAATGTGGGAATGGTCCGTGGACACTTTTGAAGATGTAATCCGGAGACAGGTGTTTTGTCCATCTTCTTAGCTATCATACTCTTACACTGATTTCAAAACTTGGTCCTCCAGAAAGTGGAGAGCAACACTTATGCAGTTCCACTACACAATATATGTTTTTTTTTTTAAAGCTGCGTTAGACAGTATTAACTACACATACTGACAAACTCAAATAAACAGAAGCCTACTACATGGCAGACCAATCCGAACTCATCTCTCGGCATGTCCAGCCCTCTCATTATGTCAGCCAATCATGGCTAGCGGGAAGGTTACTGGATTTTTTTTGTGGCTAAACCAACTAGGCTTGTAATTTAACCATTTTATTTGTATTTACAGATGGCATGCACATTTTGTTATTAAGGCACATGAAAGCTGACATGTTCCAGAAGGCATTTTGATTAAAAAAAAATATATATATATGTATGAAGCAAAGAAAATAAGTATTTGGTCAATAACAAAAGTTTATCTCAATACTTTGTTATATACCCTTTGTTGGCAATGACAGAGGTCAAACGTTTTCTGTAAGTCTTCACAAGGTTTTCACACACTGTTGCTGGTATTTTGGCCCATTCCTCCATGCAGATCTCCTCTAGAGCAGTGATGTTTTGGGGCTGTTGCTGGGCAACACGGACTTTCAACTCCCTCCAAAGATTTTCTATGGGGTTGAGATCTGGACACTGGCTAGGCCTCTCCAGGACCTTGAAATGGTTCTTACGAAGCCACTCCTTCGTTGCCCGGGCGGTGTGTTTGTGATCATTGTCATGCTGAAAGACCCAGCCAACTTTCATCTTCAATGTCCTTGCTGATGGAAGGAGGTTTTCACTCAAAATCCCACGATACATGGCCCCATTCATTCTTTCCTTTACACGGATCAGTCGTCCTGGTCCCTTTGCAGAAAAACAGCCCCAAAGCATGATGTTTCCACCCCCATGCTTCACAGTAGGTATGGTGTTCTTTGGATGCAACTCAGCATTCTTGGTCCGCCAAACACGACAAGTTGAGTTTCATCTGATCATATGACAGTCTCCCAATCTTCTTCTGGATCATCCAAATGCTCTCTAGCAAACTTCAGACGGGCCTGGACATGTACTGGCTTAAGCAGGGGGACACGTCTGGCACTGCAGGATTTGAGTCCCTGGCGGCGTAGTGTGTTCCTCACGGTAGGCTTTGTTACTTTGGTCCCAGCTCTCTGCAGGTCATTCACTAGGTCCCCCCGTGTGGTTCTGGGATTTTTGCTCACTGTTCTTGTGATCATTTTGACCCCACGGGGTGAGATCTTGCGTGGAGCCCCAGATCGAGGGAGATTATCAGTGGTCTTGTATGTCTTCCATTTCCTAATAATTGCTCCCACAGTTGATTTCTTCAAACCAAGCTGCTTACCTATTGCAGATTCAGTCTTCCCAGCCTGGTGCAGGTCTACAATTTTGTTTCTGGTGTCCTTTGACAGCTCTTTGGTCTTGGCCATAGTGAAGTTTGGAGTGTGACTGTTTGAGGTTGTGGACAGGTCTTTTATACTGATAACAAGTTCAAACAGGTGCCATTAATACAGGTAACGAGTGGAGGACAGAGGAGCCTCTTAAAGAAGGTCTGTGAGAGCCAGAAAATCTTGCTTGTTTGTAGGTGATCAAATACTTATTTTCCACCATAATTTGCAAACAAATTCATTAAAAATCCTACAATGTGATTTTCTGGATTTTTTTTCTCTCGTTTTGTTTGTCATAGTTGAAGTGTACCTATGATGAAAATGACAGGCCTCTCTCATCTTTTTAAGTGGGAGAACTTGCACAATTGGTGGCTGACTAAATACTTTTTTGCCCCACTGTACCTAGTTTCCTGAAATGAGTATTCCCCTGTGCCATCTCTCCTTCTCTCAACATATGACCTTACTATTGCCCTCTTTCACACCCTCCTGTCCCTCCTATCCCTCTCTCTTCCCTCCCTCTCTCTCCCCTCTCCCTCTCTCTTCAGACATGTGTGCAATTAAATCTATGCCAGTGTTGCTGATACACCAGCTATACCATCATGACAGCCAAATTAAAAATTGATTTCTTCGACTGATTCCCACACTAGCAGAAGGCCCCTCTCATCCCTCTCTTATTCCCGCTCTCTCTCCACTGCTCTTTTGAGACTCACCTTGGTAGGATGATAGGATCCCTCAAACTCTCCTCCCGCTCCGCCCCTCATTTCAGACACATTTTACTCAGGCACCTCAGCGGGTGGCCTTCCCAATTCGTATCTCCACAATGAGAAATTAGTTGAGAGTCGGATGATTGCCTGTGCGTGCAAGCATGCACGCGTGTATGTGTGTGCGTGTGTGTTTGGGCCTATGCATTTGAGCTGGCTTGTAAGTAACAGAGAAACATCCATTAGCGATTAGAATGCTGTCTTTTTTGCTGCTCTCTGGTCTCTGAACACAGAACATGAAGTAGCTGAATACTGACAAAACATCACACCTGTATGTAAACTACAAAATGATCCTCGTCGGTTTTCCTGAAGAAAATAACATTGACACTTACAACAACCCACCCAAACACACACAAGGAAATGTTATGACATTTTGGCTAACATCCTCTCTCTCTCTCCCTCTTCCTCTCTATCAATTCAACTCAAGTGGATTTATTGGCATGGGAAACATATGTTTACATTGCCAAAGTAAGGATAAACAAAAGTCAAATAAACAATAAAAAGGGAACAGTAAATATTACACTCACACAAAATCCAAAAGAATAAAGACATTTCAAATGTAATATTATGTCTATATACAGTGATGTGCAAATAGTTAAAATACAAAAGGGAAAATAAATCAACATTAATATGGGTTGTATTTACTGTGGTGTTTGTTCTTCACTGGTTGCCCTTTTCTTGTGGCAACTGGTCACAAATATTGCTGCTGTGATGACACACTGTGGTATTTCACCCAATAGATATGGGAGTTTATCAAAATTTGAATTTAAAAAATGTATATTTTGGGATCTGTCTGAGATACAGTATGTCTCTCTAATATGGTCATACATTTGGCAGGAAGTTAGGAAGTGCAGCTCAGTATCTACCTCATTGTGTGGGCAGTGTGCACATAGCCTGTCTTCTCTTGAGAGTCAGTCTGCCTACTGCAGCCTTTCTCAACAGCAAGGCTATGCTCACTGAGTCTGTACATAGTACAAAACTTTCCTTAATTTTGTGTCAGTCACAGTGGTGAGGTATTCTGCCGCTGTGTACTTTCTGTTTAGAGCCAAATGGTATTCCAGTTTGTTCATTTTTTTTGTTAATTCTTTCCGATGTGTCAAGTAATTATCTTATTGTTTTCTCGTGATATGGTTAGGTCGAATTGTTTTGTTGTCCCTGGGACCAGTTTGCTTAGGGGACTCTTCTCCAGGTTCATCTCTCTGTAGGTGATGGCTTTGTTATGGAAGGTTTGGGAGTCGCTTCCTTTTACGCGGTTGCAGAATTTAACATCTCTTTTCTGGATTTTGATAATTAGTGGGTATCGGACTAATTCTGCTCTGAATGCATTACTTGGTGTTTATGTTGTACGCAGAGGATTTTTTTGCAGAATTCTGCATTGCAGAGTCTCAATTTGGTGTTTGTCCCATCTTGTGAATTCTTGGTTGGTGAGCGGACCCCAGACCTCACAACCATAAAAGGCAATGAGTTCTATAACTGATTCAAGTATGTTGAGACAGATCCTAATTCTATGTCAAATTTTATGTTCCTTTGATGGCATAGAATGCTTTTCTTGCCTTGTCTCTCAGATCGTTCACAGCTTTGTGGAAGTTACCTGTGGCGCTGATGTTTAGGCCGAGGTATGTATAGTTTTTTGTGTGCTCTAGGGCAACAGTGTCTAGACGGAATTTGTATTTGTGTTCCTGGAAACTGAACCTTTTTTGGAACACCGTTATTTTTTGTCTTACTGAGATTTACTGTCAGGGCCCATGTCTGACAGAATCTGTGCAGAAGATCTAGGTGCTGCTGTAGGCCCTCCTTGGTTGGAGACAGAAGCACCAGATCATCAGCAAACAGTAGATGTTTGACTTCAGATTCCAGTAGGGTGAGTCCGGGCACTGCAGACTGTTCTAGTGCCCTCACCAATTCTCTCTCTCTCTCACACACACACAATCACACACACAAACACCCCCCCCTCACACACACACACACCCCTCCACCCACCTATCACGAGGTCCCCAGTGCCTAGGAGTGTCAGTGAAAGTGATTATGTCTGCGGCAGGCTGCTTTGGTTGTCTGAGTTTCTCAATGACAAAACAAATCAATCCAGTCACCCTGAAGAAGAGGAATGGCCCAGCGATAGTGCCAGCCGTCAGAACAGTGAAAACCCTAAGCCGATACACGTCATCGATTCAGACAGACATTCTGGCAAAAGTTATTGGCTAAAGTCGGTAAATAACTTCAGGAAAGTGATAAAAGGGTTATCTTAGTATAGAACCTTAGAAATTGTGTTCAGATGGACACAGAGGCCGTCTTACCACTAAACTCGCTGAAGTTCATTGAAAGTTTGATTATTGCTGTTGTACTTTACAGTACTGTAATGTCTACAGACCTCACACTGACTTGAAAAAGAAGTGATTCCTGAAATGTGTCTCTTTATAAAGCCAGACACTCTCTTACAGGCTGTGTTATAATAGAGCCAGACAGGAATTGTCTCATAGCCCTCTTGGCTGAAAGAAGGCTTTCATCACTGTCTTTGTCCCCTGACTCACTCGGTCTGGCATCTCAGACATCACAAAACCAGCATTGTGAGGGATCGTCCTCATCCTCGTCTCCTTATTTGTCTTGTCCTTCCCTCACTCTGTATCTAACACCTTGAGTTAAGTCTGCTGTGGCTGGTTCGTTGACTGCCAGTGTTAGCATAGCTTATTAGCCTCGCTAATCCATCCTAATGACAAGATTGTGAAGTCCACAGGGCAGAAGTTGTATCCCCAACCTCTGGAGTTTAGCTGCCAGAGTTCAGACCTGGGTTCAATTAGTAGTTGTTTTCCATTAAATACTTTGGCTGGGCTTGCCTGAGCTATGTCTGGTGCAATAAAATCAATGAATTGGTCCCGGAAGTGCAAACACCTGCCTATGTAGCACTCAGGGTAGGCTCAATCAAACGCTCACTGAGTTAGCCAAGCCTGCTAACTATGAAAAAGAGAAACAAATAAGTCAGTTTCATAGTAAGTAGAGCTATGGAGGAGAGGGAAAGGAGAGATGTGCTGCTTGTATTAAATGTTGAAATGGGAGAAGTGAGTTGAGGAACTCTCCAGTCATGTTTAAGTATTTCTAACACGTTGGGGGGTAGTGAAGACATCAGTGAAATAACACATATGGAGTCATGTAGTAACCAAAAAAGTGTTACAATTTTTTAATGTTTTTATTTACCATTTAACAAGGTGAGTCAGTTAAGAACAAATTCTTATTTACAATTTTTTAATTTATCTATTTTTATTTCACCTTTATTTAACCAGGCAGGCTAGTTGAGAACAAGTTCTCATTTACAACTGCTACCTGGTCAAGGTAAAGCAAAGCAGTGTGACAAAAACAACAACACAGAGTTACACAAAAATAAACGTACAGTCAATAACACAATATAAAATAAAAAAACATGAAAAAATCTATGTACAATGTGTGCAAATGTAGAAGAGTAGGCACCAAACAGGCCATAGAGGTGAAAAATAATTATAATTTAGCATTAATACTGGAGTGATAGATGTGCAGATGATTATTTGCAAGTAGAGATACTGGGGTGCAAAAGAGAAAGAGGGTGAGTAATAATATGGAGATGAGGTAGTTGGGTGGGCTATTTACAGATTTACTGTGTACAGGTACAGTGATCGGTAAGCTGCTCTGACAGCTGATGCTTAAAGTTAGAGAGGGAGATATAAGACTCCAGCTTCAGAGATTTTTGCAATTTGTTCCAGTCATTGGCAGCAGAGAACTGGAAGGAAAGGCGGCCAAAGGAAGAGTTGGCTTTGGGGTTGACCAGTGAAATATACCTGCTGGAGCACGTTCTACGGGTGGGTGTTGCTATGGTGACCAGTGAGCTGAGATAAGGTGGGGCTTTACCTAGCAAAGACTTATAGATGACCTGCAGCCAGTTGGTTTGGCGATGGATATGTAGTGAGGGCCAGCCAACGAGAGCATACAGGTCGCAGTGCACAAAACATGGTACAAACACTATTGGGCACAGACAAAGGTCAAGAAGGTATAGCCAAAAAAACATCACGTGAAACAGCCACAAATGTCAGTAAGCGTGTCCATGATTGAGTCTTTGAATGAAGAGATGGAGATAAAATGGTCCAGTGTGAGTGTTTGTTGGAGCTCGTTCCAGTCGCTAGCTGCAGTGAACTGAAAAGAGGAGTACTCAGGGATGTGTATGCTTTGAGGACCTTTAACAGAATGTCAAAGTAGCCACCCTTTGCCTAGATGACATCTTTGCATTCTCTCAACCAGCTTCACCTGGAATGCATTTCCAACACTCTTGAAGGAGTTCCCACATATGCTGAGCACTTGTTGGCTGCTTTTCCTTCACTCTTATTTATTTGACTAGGCAAGTCAGTTAAGAACAAATTCTTATTTTCAATGACGGCCTAGGAACAATGGGTTAACTGTCCGTTCAGGGGTAGAACAACAGATTTGTACCTTGTCAACTCGGGGATTTGAACTTGCAAACTTCCGGTTACTAGTCCAACGCTCTAACCACTAGGCTACCCTGCCGGACTCTGCGGTCCAACTCATCCCAAACCATCTCATTTGGGTTGTAGTCAGTTGATTGTGGAGGCCAGGTCATCTGTTGCAGCACTCAATCACTTTCCTTCTTGGTCAAATAGCCCGTACACAGCTTGGAGGTGTGTTGGGTCATTGACCTGTTGAAAAACATATGATAGTCCCACTAAGGGCAAACCAGATGGGATGGCATATCGCTGCAGAATGCTGTGGTAGCCATGCTGGTTAACTGTTGCTTGAATTCTGAATACATCACTGACAGTGTCACCAGCAAAGCTCCCCCACACCATCACACCTCCCCCTCCATGATTCACAGTGGGAACCACACATGCAGAGATTATCTGTTCACCTACTCTGTGTCTCATCACAGAGTCTGATCCATCAGACCAAAGGACAGATTTCCACCGGTCTAATGTCCAATGCTCATGTTTCTTGACTCAAGCAAATCTCTTCTTGTTATTGGTGTCCTTTAGTAGTGGTTTCTTTGCAGAATTTTGACCATGAAAGCCTGATTGATGCAGTCTCCTCTGAACAGTTGATGTTGAGATGTGTCTGTTGCTAGAAGTCTGTGAAGCATTTATTTGGGCTGCAATTTCTGAGGCTGGTTACTCTAATGTACTTATCCTTTGCAACAGAGGTACCTCTGGGTCTTGTCCTGGAAATTCATACTGAGAGAGACTTTGTTATTTCTTCAAACAATCATCTTTATTTAATATGAATTAATTATTGCAATAATGAGACTAGTCAACCCCACAGTCTTGACTGTTGGCCCGAGTAGCCTAACCTTTATACAAATGCAGAGTTCTTTATAAGGCTGATCTACGAATGTTTAGTTATGGTTGGTTCCACCCCTCCCATGCAGATTGGGGCAACATAAGCCACTCTGGATTCATCCTGTTTTTATCTGCACGGGGGTGTTGTCTTACCCCCACCCTGGCTTAGTTTCCCAGATGCAAGGATTATTTTGAGACGATGAGTGATTTTTCTACTCCTAAGATATCTCTAGTAAAATCTTGTCAATGTAATGCAGTCTTTAACTCATTTGTCAGCTCAAGCCATCTCTAATAACCATATGCCCAGATTAGCTGCAGGGAACTAAAGAGGTGACCGTAAAAACAGCATTAGTAGGTCAGAAATGTCTTACTATTAGTTAAATATTAATTGTTAACCATTCATATCAAATAAATCAGGTAAGTACGGAATTTTTCTCTCACAGTCTTCCTTTCCTGTGGCGGTCCTCATGAGAGACAGTTTCATCATAGCGCTTGATTGTTTTTGCGACTGTACTTGAAGAAACTTTCAAAGTTCTTCAAATGTTCCGTATAGACTGGCCTTCCGTTCTTAAGGTAATGATGGACTATCGTTTCTCTTTGCTTATTTAAGCTGCTCTTGCCATAATATGGACTTGAGTCTTTTACCAAATAGGGCTAATCTTCTGTATACCACTGGTACCTTGTCACAACACAGCTGATTGGCTCAAACGCATTTCAAAGGAAAGAGATTCCACAAACTTTTAACAAGGCACACTTGTGGGGGTCATAGAGTAAAACGGAGAACACCATCGTGTTTGTGAGAATCTGCCATTTCCACAATGGGGCAGTTTGTAAGTCAAACCGTTTGGACGCTACAGATGTTTTGGTGAGAAGACTGATTTCCGGGATGTCTCCTGGTCTGACAAACACCGCTCTAGCTCTGGCAACTTTCACCGCAGATGCGGAAGTGTGACACTGGGGGGTTTTGCTGGCAATTTTTTTTGTAACTTAAATGTACACACCGGTGCATAAATAGACTTCAGGGGGTTTTAAAATCATTTCAGTGAACCCTGAGATTTCAGCTGGTCCATTTTTGTTGCTGACTTTGCAGTATCTCTGCACTGCCTTGATAGGACAGAAGAAATTGAAGCCTGTGCTTGGACTGGGAATATTTCTAACACGACTCTAAAAGCACTACTTTCAGGGGACAGTGTTTGGGCTTGTGTGTGTGTGTGTCTAGGAGCCTGCGTGTGGTCAGTGTGGTTTGCGTGTGTGTGTGTGTGTGTGTGTGTGTGTGTGCGTGCGTGTGTGTGTGTGTGTGTGTGTGTGTGTGTGTGTGTGTGTGTGTGTGTGTGTGTGCGTTAAGAGCTGTGGTAAGACTGGGTGTGCGCTCTGGGACAAGAGGCCACTCTTGCTGTCTCTTCACCCTGTGTCGAAGAGGTGTTTTCATATAGCGGTTTCACAGTGTGCCACCTTTCCAGCATCTATCCGATGACAGCAATCATCATGGTCTATGTACCTATCAGAAAAAGCTGCAGGAAGAAAATACACCCAAAGACAGCTTAACACACTATCCAGAGTTTTAACACCTAATACTTTACGTTATGAATGGATACACCCAGGACAATGTAGACACTTTTTATAATCAAGTCTGTCAGGAATTTGCATTAGTCTGTAGGCGTCTAGTTTATCCCTTGTTTTATTCCCTTCATCCTGCAACTTGAGATCTCCCAGAGTGCCATTGTGAATAATTGAGTTTGCTAAACTATGTGTCATATTCACACAAACAAACGCCACACTTCTTTTAATGTCTACGGTTAGTCCTTTGAAAATTCTAGGCATATAGACTTTGAGATGCTAAATTCAACGTGAAGGGAGTGAAGTGCATTTTGAATTGTAAAGCAGTGTAAACTATCATGGACACATTTTCTTTCCAAGAAAAGCTAGACAGCATCAGTATTCAAAGACTAGTGTGTTATATATTTATTCACATTCAAAGTCCCTGATGCATTGTTGGGCGTAGTCTTTGTCAAACCTATCAATATAAAACTAAGCAGTAGGCCTTTGTATGCATAACTTCTCTTTCCCACATTCATGTGGGGTCTATGATTGCTAGCACAGCATACAGAAGGTAAGCATTAGCTGACAATACTAAATCCAAATGTTTTCTATTGCCTTCCCCCTTTCCCTGTAGGTGGTGTACAAGAATAACGACTTCAAGCTAGAACTCTCCCGGCTAGCCATCGAGCGGGACCCTAAAATCAGCCTGAACGGAGATCTTGTTTTCCGCTGTGAGGACGTGGCCGCCCTGGACCCTGTCACCTTTGAGTCCCCAGAGTCCTTCATCGCCCTGCCCAAGTGGAACACCAAGAAAACAGGCTCCATCTCCTTCGACTTCCGCACCACAGAACCCAGCGGCCTGCTCCTGTTTAGCCACGGGCGCACCCAGGGTCCTAAAGAGCAGAAACCAGGTCGTGACATGAAGTCGGACTACTTCGCCATGGAGCTGTTGGATGGGTTTCTCTACCTGCTAATGGACATGGGATCTGGGAGTATCAAGCTGAAGACCAGTAATAAGAAGGTGAACGACGGGGAGTGGTGCCATGTGGACTTCCAGAGGGAAGGGAGGAAAGGTGAGGATATGAACATCTATAAAGCAATACATCAGTACTTTTCTACGTTTATGACATATTAATGTACAAGCTAGGAAGCCATTGTAACAACTATACACATTTCCAGGTACTCTTATGTTGCGGAGATGTACATATAAATACAGACTATGTACTGTATACCAGTGGAAGATTCTGAGGGGAGGACAGCTCATAATAATGGCTGAAACGGAGCAAATTAAATGCCATCAAACACATGTAGACCATATGTTTGATGAATTTGATACCATTCCACTTATTCCGCTCCAGCCCGTCCTCCCCAATTAAGGTGCCACCAACCTCCTGTGATGTATACTCATTCTCCGTCATCCACCTGTTCTATTTCTTATCTTCTTGTCCTTCAGTCCTGTCTAAAAGCTGTTCCACTCCACACACCTTTCCACCCCTTCTGCCTGCCTCTCTCTGTCCTGTCTTAAAGCTGTTCTACACACCTCTCAGCCCTCTCGGCCTGCCTCTCTCTCTGTCCTGTCTTAAAGCTGTTCTACACACCTCTCAGCCCTCTCGGCCTGCCTCTCTCTCTGTCCTGTCTTAAAGCTGTTCTACACACCTCTCAGCCCTCTCGGCCTGCCTCTCTCTCTGTCCTGTCTTAAAGCTGTTCTACACACCTCTCAGCCCTCTCGGCCTGCCTCTCTCTCGTGCTGTCATAACCATGTCTTATCTCCTAGTACTGTCCCCTGAGGGATGTGCATGATGCACGTAGGCACTTGTGTTTTTGTGTGTCTGTGTGTTTGTGCATGTGTGTGTGTACGTGTCTGCGTTCTTGCGTGTATGTGAGAGAGAGTGTGTGGGAAGCCTCCTCATACATCCTAACTAATCCCCATATTGGGATGCTCCTATAGGGAGTCTCTCTGATCACACTCCTGTCCTTCCTGTTGGAGCGTTTTCATTGACGATTTAGAGTGAGTGGTAAATCACAGCCAAGAGGAGCCCAGGTCTCATCCACTCTCAACCGTGCTGTATACTCCTGGGTCATTTCCCCTCCAGCCAATCGATTACAGCCTCAAGACAAACACACAAGAACATGCAAAAGCACTCAACACATACACTCAAACACGGTCACACACACACACACAAAGTCCCATGCAATAAATAACACTTACAGGCAAACACACAAGATACCAACACGTAAACACACTAACACACATTACCTTGCCTGATGCTTCAATTGCACTCACACACACACACAAACACACACACTTGACATCATGTATACACCCCCTTATCTCTCCTCTCTCCTCCTCCACCTCCTCCTCCTCCACTGCCAGGCTCCATCTCAGTGAACAGCCGCAGTATCCCCTTCAACTCCAACGAGGGCAGTGAGATCCTAGACCTGGACAGCGACATGTTCCTGGGGGGTCTCCCCGAGACCCGCTCTGACCTGGTGCTGCCCCCCGAGGTCTGGACCGCCCTGCTCAATTACGGCTACGTGGGCTGCGTCCGCGACCTCTTCATCGACGGCAAGAGCCGCGACGTGCGCCGCCTGGCCGAGATCCAGAGCTCCCCGGGCGTCAGCAGCTTCTGCACCCGCGAGCTTCAGAAGAGGTGTAGCAGCACCCCTTGTGGGAACGGAGGCCTGTGTAAAGAAGGATGGAACCGCTACATCTGCGACTGCACCGGCACCGGCTACCTGGGCAGCAACTGTGAAATTGGTGAGGAGTGGCTGGGAAACGGGGAGGAGTGGCTGGGAAACGGGGAGGAGTGGCTGGGAAACGGGGAGGAGTGGCTGGGAAATGGGGAGGAGTGGCTGGGAAACGGTGAGGAACAGGGCAGTGGGGAACACGTGGTGATGAAACAGGATGGGGACATTTGGTGGCAGCGGTGGGATCCGTGGGGAGACGATGATCCGTCGGGATTAAGTTCCATTGGGTTTCATGCTTACAAGCGAGCTAACCCGAGTCATAATAGGCTTAGATGATGAGGCTATATTGACTTACCCTGGTGCCTCTCTAAAGAATCCACCAGCTGCAGTGTGCTAAAAGGAGCTATGCACTTGGGGATGGGTGGCATTTGGTCCTGCGTTGGCTTGGCAGGGATGAGGAGCTAGCTGACTGAACTGGTGGGAGGCTGATGGAGGCTTGTGGAGCTCGGGTAGAGCGACCATGCTTACTGTCACCATCTGGGCTTGTCACATACATCCAGGTGGTGTGAGGCTGCTCTCTCTGTCTGCCTGTGCGGGGGTGACACAACGTGCTAGCGGCTACGTATGTCTGATCCATTCTAATTAGCTGTAGGCTGCCGACTGTGTCGTAGCACTAAAGGAAAGCATGTAACATCTCCTTCGAGACCCAGTGGTGCGACGTAAAAACACATTGAAGTACTATCTTTACTTTACTAATTATAGTTTTGAAAAGTTTGACTTTTTCTTCACTACATTCCTAAAGAAAATAATCTACTTTTTACTCCAGACATTTTCCCTGACACCCAAAAGTACTCGTTACATTTCTAATTCTTAGCAGGAAGGAAAATGGTCCAATTACACACTTATCAAGAGAACACATGGTCATGCCTCCTGCCTCTGGTCTGGCAGACTCGCTAAACGCAAATTCTTTGTTACTAAATGATGTCTGAATGTTGGAGTGTGCCCCTGGGTGTCAGTCAATTCAACTAAACAATCGGTTTTGCTTAAAATAAGGAATTAAAATTATTTAGATCATTTACATTTACTTTTGATATTTAAGTATATTTAAAACCAAATACTTTTAGACTTTTAGTAGTATCTGACTGAGTGACTTTCACTTTTACGTGAGTCATTTTCTATTAAGGTATCTTTACTTTTCCTCAAGTCAGACAATTGGCTACTTTTTCCACCACTAGAAGTGAATGCACAACTCAGAGATGCTGTGTTGTAGGCGTATCAATGGTAACAAGAGTCTGGATTGAAATCAAGGCAGTCAAGGACTGAACATCATCGAATGAATGGTCTGTTTGTACCAGTTTTGGTATGATGTTAGTTACTGATGTGCTGTGTTTTTATTGGTGCTTCCCTGCCCTCTAGTGTGTTTATCTGATACTGCAACTGTATGAAAAAGAGTTACACAATATTATGCTTTGTTGTCACTTGTCTGACCAGGGTGGTCTAACTCAATATTAGTGTTTAAGTAGTGGGACTTGATCTTCAGTAATACAGTGAGATTGGAAACGAACCGTTTGAGTCGGCTGTTTTATTCAACAGCAAGTAGTTGTTTGCCAAAAGGCGATATGCTTTGTGTTAAACTGGATGTCAGTGGTCTGACAAGTAGTATCATATAGCATTTGGTTTGTGCTCCAAACCATATTCATCCAAAATAAAAAGGGAAGTCCCCAGTCATGGAGAATCAGCCAACGGCAACATGTGTTTACCCACATACAGAGAGACCTCCTTAGGCAACCTGTCAATCATCTCTTCGGAAGGGATCTACGTAAAGTCAGCTGCAGGGGTTTTGCTGTTGGTGTCTATGATGTTATCTACGTCATATCTTCTGTTGGTTGTATTAGAGGGAAAGGGGAGATACCTAGTCAGTTGTACAATGTGTCTTCCGCATTTAACCCAACCCCTCTGAATCAGAGAAGTGCGGGGAGGGGGGGGGGGCTCTATTGATCAACATCTACTTCATCAGCAACCGGAGAACAGTAGGTTAACTGCCTTGCTCAGGGGCAAAACGACAGATTTTTAGCTTAGAGATTTGATCCAGCAACCTTTTGGTTACCGGCCCAACTCTCCTACCCGCCAGGCTACCAGCCACTCTTAGTGTTGTTATAACACTTCACTTTACTGTCCTCTCTAGTCAAAGAAAAGACACGTTGCTCACCTTGGAAGACTGGGTGTCAATGTACGTACTGGGAAAACTACAATATCAGATCTGTAATCTCTGGTTCTCATGTGAAACGTCATGATGTGTCACTTCATAATGTATGTGCCTGTCTGTCTGAACCTGTATCTGCATCTGCTCATATGTGCATGCTTCTACATTCCTCTCCATACCCCTGCCCCCTGACAGAGGCGACGGTGCTGAGCTACGACAGCAGCATGTACCTGAAGATCCTCATCCCAGGCACCATGCACACCGAGGCAGAGGACGTGGCGCTGCGGTTCATGTCCCAAAGGGCCTACGGCCTCCTCATGGCCACCACCTCCAAAGAGTCCGCCGACACCCTGCGGCTAGAGCTGGACGGTGGCAGGGTCAAGCTGACCGTCAACCTAGGTATTCCATGACAACCCCACCATGACAACCTCTGGTTTTCTCTTAACCCCTTCCGTCAAGCTCCATGTCCACCCCGTAAACCTGAGCCTTTGTCTGTCACTGCAAGCCCGCCTCCTGTCTCTGCTTCCCTGGTTAGACCTGTAGCCTCTCTGCTCTGTTTCTCCCCTGGTCCCTATGGAGATATCTCTAGCTAAAGAAACATAAAGGGGTTTGGTTGTTCAGACAGTCTGCCAGTAGAGGGTGCTATAGAGAATGGTAAAGTCAGTGCTATCAGAGACTCTGGGTTCGCGCCCAGGCTCTGTCGTAACCGGCCGCGACCGGGAGAGTCGTCCGGGTTAGGGAGGGCTTGGCCGGTAGGGATGACCTTGTCTCATCACGCACCAGCGACTCCTGTGGCGGGCCGGGCGCAGTGCGCGCTAACCAAGGTGGCCAGGTGCACGGTGTTTCCTCCGACACATTGGTGCAGCTGGCTTCCGGGTTGGATGCGCGCTGCGTTAAGAAGCAGTGCGGCTTGGTTGGGTTGTGTATTGGAGAACGCAAGAGTTTCAACCTTCGTCTCTCCCGAGTCCGTACGGGAGTTGTAGCGATGAGACAAGATAGTAGCTACTAAAAAAACTAAACAATTGGATACCACGAAATTGGGGAGAAAAAGGGGTAAATAAAAAAAGAGAATGGTAAAGTCAGAGTCATTATTGTCCATATATACACTAACATCTTTCTAAATTAGTACAAAAAAAGAAAGACTGGAAGGCAGTAATATATTGATATATTTTAAAACGATGATATGGAATAAGAAAACAGAAACATATTATTCTACAGCGCTAAGCCTTAAAGGGATACTATCTACTTCCCCAGAGTCAGGTGAACTCGTCAATACCATTTGTATGTCTCTGCGTCCAGTATGAAGGAAATTACAGATAGTTTTGTGAGCAAAAGCTAACTAGCCTGAGTGTAATGACTGGAAGTCTATGGGCATCTCTACATGCTAGCAGATACCATAGACTTCCAGTCATTTCACCAACGCTAATTAGCAGTTGCGCTAGAGCTAGTTAGCAGCTTCCTTCAAACTGAAGACATAAAATGGTATCCATGATTCATCTGACTCTGGAGAAGTAGATAAATGGCTTCATTGCCAACATCCAGAAGTTTGGACTCCTGGCAGACTGTTGTGACCTAAGGCAGTGATGGTGCCCACCCCTTTATCTTCCATCTTTTAAAGGGAGAGAGCAGGAGCCAGGGAGAAACGGGGCCCAGGTGCACCCTGGGATACAGGAGTGTGGGCCACCAACTTAGTGACAGGAGGTGGTGGTGGAGAGGATGGTTCCTCCAATAATGCCATAGCATATTCATCTATCTCTATCTTACCCTTCTCTCTCCCTTTCAATCTCTCTCTCTCTCTCTCTTTCACTCTCTACTTTCTCTCTGACTCTGTTCATTTCACTGCCGCCCTCTGGCGCTCTCTCTCTCTCTCTGGCTCTCTCTCTCTGGCTCTCTCTCTCTCTGGCTCTCTCTCTCTGGCTCTCTCTCTCTCTTTCTCTCATCTCTCTCTCTCTCTCTCTCTCTCTCTCTCTCTCTCTCTCTCTCTCTCTCTCTCTCTCTCTCTCTCTCTCGCTCTCCCTCTCTCTCATCTCTCTCTATCGCCCTCTCTCTCATCTCTCTCTCTCATCTCTCACCTGGCCAAGGCTCAGAAGATGGAACTTTTCATCCCTTCAATGGCCTGTATGTCTGCGGCCCTTGGATCAAACAGTCAGAGAGACCGGCTCAGAGCCCAGTGTTGTCCCACAGCTACACACAGCTACACCCACAAATCCACAAACACACACATGCACGCACACACACACACACACAGTCGGAGGTTCTGTGCCGACAATGCTGCTCAGCCCTGCGAGCCTCAGCACCCACACACATACCCACATCAGCCTTGGCCCGAAACAATCAACCCCCCCCCCTAAACACATTGCTAATGAAGCTAAATGCTAATCCATAGTGCTAATGTGTCCAAATGAACCAGATATTGGTTTACCTCTTCCTATTAGCTGTCTCCCTAATGTATCCAAAACCCCACAATGCCCAGAGGTGTCAAATCCACATCAACATTTCTATTAATAGCTCATTTGGAGGAAATGAATTGGAGGTGGAATCATTATAGAATCAGAGGATGCTCTTGGAGATATGTGTCATTGCTTACCATTATGATAGGCCTAATTAAAGATGAATATCAAACAGTGTACAGGGACACTGCACTGATAACGTCTACTTGTGATCAGGGATGATGACACCTCGTGATCAGATTATCAATCTACAATTAAATGGTTTTAAATCAATCATTCTGCGTTCTGTGACTAAGACACAGCTGCTTAACTTACAACAATGCTCTAATACTTGCCACACAATCACATTAGTTAACATACTGTACACCTCACTCTCACAAGCTGTGGACAATTTTGTCATTGAGGAATGGATGATCACATTCATATCCTCCCCCCTATAACAGTGAGCCTGGTTCCTGGCTGTTTGAGTCATCTATTCTGTAGCGGTTGACAGCTCGAGACCACTCCTCAGCCTCAGCCACACGCACACACAGCCTGTCGCCACCAGAGGGCACAAGAGACCACTAACTCAATAACAGAGCTCGGCCATTTTACAATTTCTATCAGAGGACATGCGTTTCAGAGGAAGCTGTGTAGACTAAAGACGAGTGAAAAACATTTATTGAGAGAATATTCTAGCATAGCTCTTAGTATATCCAGATGTAGAAGTGTGCGCTTGACTTACTGTGGCTGGGGTGTGCAGATCACCCTTTCCCAATATTGCTGCTGTTGGTTTCCACACCCGAGGGGCTACAAAAGGCAAGCTGTTTCTAACCCACAACCACAAAGCCATGGAGCCGTTGTTTGCACATGGTTAAGCCATTTCTGATAAAAGCTACTCGGGGGAATAGGAATAATGACATGCTTTCCCTGACTCTCTAAATGACCTCGACTAACCTGTATCCCAGCACATTGACTCGGTACCGGTGCCCCTTAGATATAGCCTTGTTATTGTTATGTACATTTATTGTGATACTTTTTGATTGATTCCATTATTTACTTATTTTTTAATTTAGTTTATTTAGGAAATATTTTCTTAACTCTATTTACTAAGCATTTCAAGGTAAGGTCTACACTTGTGTTCGGCACATTTAACAAATGAAATTAGACTGGATTTATATGCAGCTTGAAATGACATGCTTGTGACAAATAATGGTGAATGGTTCATGTCACATGTACTGCAGTTCTGTCAAAGACAAGTATAAGAATGAGGCTTATTATCTGTGAGATTAGATCCTTCGTTTTCTATGTTCAATCGCATATGTCCTACGTGTAGAGAGAGAGAGAGCTTCATTGTATCAAGGATTGAATGAATAGCTTGCCTTCTGTAGTGCATTGGGACTGGGTGGCTTTTGAAGGGTGGATGGTGGGAGGGGTGGATGGTGAGGGGATGATGACGGAGGTGTGGGAAAGGGTGATCCTGACTCGTAGCTCTGTCCCCGGATGGTGGCCCCTAGCTAAATGCCTGGTTGTCTGCAGAATGTACCTTGAAGGATGTAAAATGTTATTGTCTCTCTCTCTCTCTCTCTCTCTCTCTCTCTCTCTCTCTCTCTCTCTCTCTCTCTCTCTCTCTCTTATTCTTCTTTCTCTCCTCTCTCTTTTTTTGATTTGATCTCACCATCTCGCTCTCTCTCCCACCAGATTGTATCAGGATAGACTGTAACCTCAGTAAGTGGTTCTATGCATTTTTATGACTATATCTATATTTTTCTGCTGATCTGTTCAATGTGTCCCTTATAACGTTTTCGCCGTAATGCATTCAAGTCAATCAGTCCAATCACTTTTATTTTGTGATGCCCTTTTTTACAACAGCCCTTTTTTCAAACAAGCTATCTCTCTTTGTCATCTTTGCCATTTTTTAAAATCTATCCTCTTCGGTTATACAATACTCTATCTTATCATCCTCTGTTATTTATTCTGCCTCTGAGACCACACTAGGATTTTCCATTTTCATTTCATGATACAATTTTATTATAAATCCCCTCTTATTTCCTTCCTTCTTTTCTTCTTTCTGTCTATTATTTCCCCCCTTTTTGGTCCTTTTGACTGTTCATTTCATTAATATGGTCGTTCCATGAAATGAGTGCCTCCCTTTGATATTTTAAGTAGGTATTGTGCACAAATATAGAATGTTGAAAGCCTGTTATATTTAATGAAGTGCCTTTTAATATAGACCACGTGGAAAATTACATAAATATGATTTTTTATTTGAAGAACTACTAAAGTGGCTTCTAGGAACATGTTAACCCGTTTAACCCCAAGTTTTAACCACCATTCTAAAGCCCCAATTATTTTATTGCGTTGACAAACTCCTTTCAGAAGACTATTTATCTTTATTTAATGTGTTTAATTATTCATTTTAAGGTCAAAACACCCTTTCCCTCATGTTAAGCTCAAACCTGTCATTTGAACTAAAATATTGTTTTAATTATGGTTAAACTAACCCTTTTTGGATATATATTTTTAAGAAACATTGAACATCTAATAGCCAAATCGTAGTGGAAAAGCAGTCGAGCTGGTTCTACTCTTTCTGGCCATTTTCTAGTGTTTGTGGTGGAAAACTGAGTGGGTTGAGTATAACATTTCAACCCTGTCACCCACGACAATTTAATTATTTAAATGTTTTTGTGAAGCCTGCATTCAGTTGCCCCTCCCTGTTGCACACAACAAGCCTATTTTCCCCCAGTCACAAGGGGATTTATGGCTGACTTAAGATGAAGTCATCAACCCTGTTACGGTCAACCCTGTTACGGTCAACCCTGTTACGGTAAACCCTGTTACGGTCAACCCTGTTACAGTCAACCCTGTTACAGTCAATCCTGTTACAGTCAACCCTGTTACAGTCAATCCTGTTACAGTCAACCCTGTTACAGTCAACCCTGTTACAGTCAACCCTGTTACAGTCAACCCTGTTACAGTCAATCCTGTTACAGTCAATCCTGTTAAAGTCAACCCTGTTACAGTCAATCCTGTTACAGTCAACCCTGTTACAGTCAAGCCTGTTACAGTCAACCCTGTTACAGTCAACCCTGTTACAGTCAACCCTGGTACAGTCAACCCTGTTACTTTATTTGGTGCTTAATAGGTACTTACTATCGTACCTCTTGAGATGGGAAATATAGTTTTTTATTAATTTGAACATGTGCAATTCATGACCGAATGTTCAAAATTATGTGAAATCAAAGATTTTTTTTCCCCACCAAGTTACGCTACTCAAAAGACATCCATTGCTGGAACGACCCGATAGCTTTGTAGGCATATCTCTATCATTTCCCTTTCCAATCTACACACTTTCACTTTCTCTGCCCACATACTCACACACTGGTGAATTCCCTCCTACTATTGGGTGTTCATTTAAGTCAAATGAACAGGGCTGTTTAGTTGATTCGTTTTATGTGTGCTGGTGTTGGAATGCATCATGTGAAATCACTACACGTGATGTGAAATTACTGCCCTCAATAACTGTAAGTCACGCTGGATAAGAGCTTCTGCTAAATGTCTAAAATGTAAATGTAAAAATGTAGACTCCATTGAGGGCACAGCCCCCTAGAGTAGACAAACATACAGCGTTCATGGGAACAAACAAAAGTATTTCAACGCATGCTGAGAGAACGACAGCAAACTGTCTCTGTTAACATGTCAACAGACAAGGTAAGTGCAGGCCCCACTATGACTAAGGAGAAACCTGCTGTGTGTGTGTGTGTGTGTGTCTGTCTGTCTGTCATTGAGTGCACAAATGTATACTTTTTTTAAAGTGCCAGTACAATATGTATCTATATTCGTATGTGCTACAAGCATTCTACATACACAGCAATATACAGTGCCTTCAGCAAATATTCACATTTTGTTGTGTTACAAAGTGGGATTAAAATGGATCTAATTGTAATTGTTTGTCAACGATCTACACAAAATACTCTCCATTCCGTAATTCTTTTATCCTGAAAAACTCCCCAATACTTAACGATTACAAGCATACCCATAACATGATGCAGCCAGCACTATGCTTGAAAATATGGAGAGTGTTGGATTGTGTTGGATTGGATTTGCCCCACTAAAAGTTCATTGCTTTGCCACATTTTTTTGCAGCATGACTCTAGTACATGGTGCAAAACAGGATGCATGTTTTGGATTATGCTTAGCTTTAAAAATGTAACAAGTACTTTTGGGTGTCAGGGAAAATGTGTAAAAAGTCCATAGTTTTCCTTAGGAATGTAGTGAAGTAAAAGTAAACGTTTTTAAAAAATTGAATAGTATATTAAAGTACAGATACCCTCAAAAACGAGTTAAGTGGTACTTTAAAGTATTTTTACTTAAGTACTTTACACCACTGCTGAGCGGATTCCTTCCCCTCCCGCAACTAAGTTAAGATGGATGCATGTATCTTTACAGTGACTGGTTGTGTTGATACAGCATCCACAGTGTAATTAATAACTTCACCATGCTCAAAGGGATATTCAATGTCTGCTTTAAAAAAATACACCTACTGAACCAATAGGTGGCCTTCTTTGAAAGGCATTGGAAAATCTCCCTGGTCTTTGTGGTTGAATCTGTGTTAAAAAGGCACTGTTGGACTGAGGGATCTAACAGATCATTGGAAGTGTGGGGTACAGAAATGAGGTAGTCAATCAAAAATCATGTTAAAAACTCATTTTGAACACAGGGTGAGTTCATGCAACTTATTATGTGACTTGTTAAGCATTTTTTTTACTCCTGAACTTAAATAGGCTTGCCAGAACTAAGGGATTGAATACTTATTGACTCAATACATTTCAGCTTTAGATGTTTTATTAATGTGTAAAAAATAAAAAAAATAAAAAGTAAAACAATTTTCAGGCCAGTGACAAAGAAAATCGCAATTTAATTCAGGTTGTAACAACAAAATGTGTAAAAGTCAAGGGGAGTGAATACTTCCTGAAGGCCCTGTATTCATGCCATCTCCACCAGCATACTGAAAGAGTCATAAAATGATGGAACAGCCTCCTTCTCTCTATTGCTGCTGGCATGACTCACTTTGAAATAATGGGATGGTTTGAACACAACATACTACAACCAAGCCAACACTAGATGTCATGATAACACATGGAAAAGTCTTTGTCTCTGGAAAAGGGAAGGATTAAGGAGGGTTATGTTTCTCCAGCAGAGGGCGCACACACAGACATCTCTCGATCAACAAGTGAATGGTCTTTTCTCCACTTCATAGTGTTTCTGAGTGGTAGTACAGTAGTTTGAGGGAATTCTCCTGGTTATTTACCCTCAGACGACGAAAGAAGTGGATTAGCCTGTGGAAACCCAACTTGTTCTACTTAGCTCTACTTATCATAGATCTGCTATAGATTTACACAGACAGCCCAATTATTATCTTTAACCCAATTATTGGCAAAAACGCTGATCTAACTGGTCAAAATAACAAATAATGGGAAAAAAACATCTGAATTGGGCTGCATATGTAAACGCAGCCCCTCAAATTCAAATCTGGACCTCGAAGCCAGTTTCACTGCTTATTTCAATTCTTCCCCTCTAATCTGGGACTGATTTAGACCTGGGATATCAGATGGGTGCATTATTATCAGGTAGAACAGAAAAGCAGCAGTAGTCCGGACCTCGTAGGATAACATTTGATACCCCTGATTTAGCCTATATGCCAATATCTCCTTCTTCCCTTAGTTATATCCAGTAGCCCACTGATAGGCTGCATCCCAAATGCCACCGTGTTCCCTATGCAGCACTTTTGACGAGAACCCTAAATGGAATTTGGTGCCATTTAGGATTCAATCTCATTTTATTGGTCGCGTACCACATATTTAGCAGATGTTATTGCGGGTGTAGGGAAATACTTGTGTTCCTGCACACATAATGCCAATTATTCCCTATGTGAATTGGGGTGAGATTCTTCCCTACACTGTAAGTGATATCCTGTAACCCAGTGGGCGTGGTTAGTTTGGTGGTGTAAGTGATGTATCAATATGGAGGGTGATATTTCACCACCTAACAGCACCAGCCACTCTGCAATGAGATGTGTTGTGATGTATGGTGAGCAATGTTGTTCTCTCCAGACCCTTCTGTCAATGTCACGCCCTTTTGCCCCATTCACTTGCACACACACGATCCAAGGCACACACACGATCCAAGGCACACACACGATCCAAGGTACACACACAATCCAAGGCACATACATATTTGCGCATGAAGTAGAGTATAGGCTCATAAGCATACACACACACACACACACACACACACAGCCCAGATAGATGAAACGTGGGGGCACAGGAACATGTAGGCTGTGTGTGAGGGCCACCGTGTCACCTGCTCGCTGTAACATCTCTGTGCCTGTGTGTCGCCCTGCGCTGAGCTTTGAGGCATGACTTCCCATGTCCCCGTGTCACACAGAGGACCATTTCATAACACAGAGACAGAGAAACAGACTACAGTACTAGCATAGAGAAAAACAAGGGCTGTAGGATAGGTATTTAGCTACACAGGCATTTATAAACTGGGTGATCGAGCCCTGAATATCAGACCGTATATCGTAGACCACGGGTATGACAAAACATGTATTTTTACAGCTCTAATTACGTTGGTAACCACTTTATAATAGCAATAAGGCACCTTGGGGGTTGGTGGTATATGACCAATATATACCACACCCCCTTGTGCCTTATTGCTTAAATATAGGTATACAACTTACTGTATACATATGTAAGTGGTACATATGTATAAAGATGCATATGTGTCATAAAATGTTTAATGTATTGGGTCCTTATCGAGAGCAACACTTAACAAGACATCATGTAGTATAATTGTGACGCTGTATGGAATCAGTTATGATAGTAGTCCACACTACAGTAGAGTTCAGTTTGGACATGTATTGACATCGCCATGTACAATAGTTCCATTTCACCCAATGCTCTGATGAAATTAAATCATCTTTTAAGGCAATTTAATGCTTGAGTGGCGGTCAGAGCTTCATTCAATGATCTTTTCATACCCAGACTCTCTTCAGGGCCAAATTCATTCCAAGCAGCCAACTGTTGAGGAGATGGCATGTATTAGGACACTTGTCTTCATTTCTGCACCCTTTGCAATGAGCTGCATTCTTTATGAAATGAACGTAATAGCTAGAATTATGTCAGCGATGTTTGTTTGATTTTTGATTATAAACTTTGGTTAAATGACAACCGGTTAGGACAGTTGTAATGTGTCCTATGAAATGTCCTGTGTTACTGGATATGCAATGTGCACACACAGAGAGAAGACACTTCATAAGATAGCTCTGGAACAGAGATATGACTCTCACAACATTACCGAGGCACGTTTTGAAGATTTGGAAAAACGTTCGCTAATATCCATGTGTCCGCCTCATATGTGTTCTCGTTTCATTTTTACACATTTTCCGGCTCGCTGCATGTTTAAATCAGAAATGAACCAAATGCCTCTTCAGATGTTAAGCAGAAATGACCTAATAAAGTAGAGCTTTGAAGCACATCCAACTTCAAAGGACGACATAATCAGGGTATTTTCCTAACTAGAGCTGAAACGGAATGAGCGCGTACAAGTGCACATGTATGTGGTTACGTGGTGTACGTTTTTCAAAACTCCCTTTCCAAGTCTGTTGAAAGCTACCCCAATAGTAAGGGAAAACTAGTCTCCAGTGAAATTACAATGAATCAATATCGCTTATGTTTCTTTGCCAAAAAAACACCAAAGTGAACAAGATATGTGCCCGGTTTTCCACAAGGGTAATACGTAGACTGAAAGGCCAGCCTGAAAGGGTGCCAGTCAGTATAATGGAGTATAAGGTTGACTGTGACCTTACAATTAGAGGGAGATTACATTTTTGGGAGTGCACTGAGTGTACCCGCCTCAGTGTTTCCCCAGTCTGGAAGTTTCTTCTACTGTCTCTGTCAGACCCCTTACTTCACACTATTCACCCAAAATAGAGAGCAACGTAGAGAAAGAGGAGAGCTGGAGGAGAGGAGACAAATAGACCAACAGTAGCTCAGAGATACAGAATGAGGTGTGAGGACTGAAGCAGAGAAATGACAACAGACGAGAGAGAGAGAGAAATAGAGGGAGAGGGAGAGAGAAATAGAGGGAGAGGGAGAGAGAAATAGAGGGAGAGGGAGAGAGAAATAGAGGGAGAGGGAGAGAGAAATGGAGAGAGAGGGAGAGAGAAATAGAGGGAGAGGGGGAGAGAAATAGAGGGAGAGGGAGAGAGAAATAGAGGGAGAGGGAGAGAGAAATAGAGGGATAGGGGGAGAGAAATAGAGGGAGAGGGAGAGAGAAATAGAGGAAGAGGGGGAGAGAAATAGAGGGAGAGGGAGAGAGAAATAGAGAGAGAGGGGGAGAGAAATAGAGGGAGCGGGAGAGAGAGGGAGAGAGAAATAGAGGGAGAGGGGGGGAGAAATAGAGGGAGAGGGAGAGAGAAATAGAGGGAGTAGGGGAGAGAAATAGAGGGAGAGAGAAATAGAGGGAGAGGGAGAGAGAAATAGAGGGAGAGGGAGAGAGAAATAGAGGGAGAGAGATAGAGAAATAGAGGGAGAGAGAAAGAGAGGGTGAGGGAGAGAGAAATGGAGAGAGAGGGGGAGAGAAATAGAGGGGGAGGGAGAGAGAAATAGAGGGAGAGAGAAATAGAGGGAGAGGGGGAGAGAAATAGAGGGAGAGGGAGAGAGAAATAGAGGGAGAGGGGGAGAGAAATAGAGAGAAAGGGAGAAAGAGTGAGAGAGGGAGCGATAGAGGGAGAGACAGTGTGTCACATACAGAAAGACAGAAAAAGGTGGTGGTGAGGATAATTTAAGGAGGGTGTCACGACGCCCAAGGAGTATCTCTCCCTCCATTTACCTCTCTCCCCTTGACTTATGGCACGAGGACAGCCTGCCCACCAGCCCAGCATGGTGCCACCCAGCCCACCAGTCCTGTATGGTCCCACCCTGCCCACCAGCCCTGTATGGTGCCACCCTGCCCACCAGCCCTGTATGGTCCCACACTGCCCACCAGTCCTGTATGGTGCCACCCTGCCCACCAGCCCTGTATGGTGCCACCCTGCCCACCAGTCCTGTATGGTGCCACCCTGCCCACCAGTCCTGGGTGGTGCCACCCTGCCCACCAGCCCTGTATGGTGCCACCCTGCCCACCAGCCCTGTATGGTGCCACCCTGCCCACCAGCCCTGTATGGTGCCACCCTGCCCACCAGTCCTGTATGGTCCCACACTGCCCACCAGTCCTGTATGGTCCCACCCGGCCCACCAGTCCTGTATGGTCCCACCCTGCCCACCAGCCCTGTATGGTGCCACCCTGCCCACCAGTCCTGTATGGTCCCACCCTGCCCACCAGCCCTGTATGGTGCCACCCTGCCCAACAGTCCTGTGTGGTGCCACCCTGCCCACCAGTCCTGTGTGGTGCCACCCTGCCCACCAGTCCTGTATGGTGCCACCCTGCCCACCAGTCCTGTGTGGTGCCACCCTGCCCACCAATCCTGTATGGTGCCACCCTGCCCACCAGTCCTGAATGGTGCCACCTTGCCCACCAGTCCTGTATGGTGCCACCCTGCCCACCAGTCCTGTATGGTGCCACCCTGCCCACCATTCCTGTATGGTGCCACCCTGCCCACCAGTCCTGTATGGTGCCACCCTGCCCACCAGTCCTGTGTGGTGCCACCCTGCCCACCAGCCCTGTATGGTGCCACAGAAGATTCCTTACCTGTCCCCATGTTGTACCATTTTTCACTACCCTAATGGCTTGGTAAGATGGTACACAACTCATCTCCTTGGGTGTGTCAATACTCATTCATGGCTTCCTTTCCATGTATACTTTTAACACAAACAAGTGAAAGGATTTAATAGGCTTTGAACATATGTGCCTGGCCATTTTAGGCCATGCCAGATGAGTGATCATGGAGATGAAAACACAAGAAATGGAAGCAACTTAACAGCATTGAGATACACCCCTAGTCTCTTAGTGTTCAACTTGCATGGTGAGATGGCAGCCCATTCAACCTGATAGGCTGACAGAGAGATTAAAGGTTAAATATAGGCTTGTTATGGGAGGTGTAATGAGAGGAGCAACAGCACATTGATGCTGTCTGGGTTCATACTCCCGTAGCAGAATGATGGGGTCTCCAAGGGCAACGCTGCTGCTGCATGCTGGGTGACGTGGTCCAAATCAACTAAATCCACCAGGAGAGGGAGAGAGAGATGAAACGATAGAAAGAGGAAGATAGAGAAATGAAACGACAGAAAGAGGAAGATAGAGAGGTGAAACGATAGAGGAAGATAGAGAGATGAAACGATAAAAAGAGGAAGATAGAGAGATGAAACGATAAAAAGAGGAAGATAGAGAGATGAAACGATGGACAGAGGAAGATAGAGAGATGAAACGACAGAAAGAGGTAGATAGAGGGGTGAAACGATAGAGGAAGATAGAGAGATGAAACGATAGAAAGAGGAAGATAGAGAGATGAAGAGATAGAAAGAGGAAGATAGAGAGATGAGGAAGATAGAGAGATAAAGAGATAGGAAGAGGGAGAGATGAAGAGATAGAAAGAGGAAGATAGAGAGATGAGGAAGATAGAGAGATGAAGAGATAGAAAGAGGAAGATAGAGAAATGAAGAGATAGAAAGAGGAAGATAAAGAGATGAAGAGATAGAAAGAGGAAGCTAGATAGATGAAGAGATAGAAAGAGGAAGATAGAGAGATGAAGGGATAGAAAGAGGAAGATAGAGAGATGAAACGATAGAAAGAATAAGTTAGAGAGATGAAACGATAGACAGAGGAAGATAGAGAGATGAAATGATAGACAGAGGAAGATCGAGAGGTGAAACGATAGAAAGAGGAAGATAGAGAGATGAAACGACAGAAAGAGGAAGATAGAGAAATGAAACGACAGAAAGAGGAAGATAGAGAGGTGAAATGATAGAAAGAGGAAGTTAGAGAGATGAAACGATAGATAGAGAGATGAAACGATAGAAAGAGGAAGATAGAGAGATGAAACGATAGACAGAGGAAGATCGAGAGATGGAGTGATAGAAAGAGGAAGATCGAGAGATGAAACGATAGAAATAGGAAGATAGAGAGATGAAACGATAGACAGAGGAAGATAGAGAGATGAAGAGATAGAAATAGGAAGATAGAGAGATGAGGAAGATAGAGAGATGAAGGGGTAGAAAGAGGAAGAGATAGAAAGAGGAAGATAGAGAGAAGAGGAAGATAGACAGATGAAGAGATAGAAAGAGGAAGATAGAGAGATGAAGAGATAGAAAGAGGAAGAGGGAGAGATGAAGAGATAGAAAGTGGAAGATAGAGAGATGAAGAGATAGAAAGAGGAAGATAGAGAGATGAAGAGATAGAAAGAGGAAGATAGAGAGATGAAGAGATAGAAAGAGGAAGATAGCGAGATGAAGAGATAGAAAGAGGAAGATAGAGAGATGAAGAGATAGAAAGAGGAAGCTAGTTAGATGAAGAGATAGAAAGAGGAAGATAGAGAGATGAAGGGATAGAAAGAGGAAGATAGAGAGATTAAATGATAGACAGAGGAAGATCGAGAGGTGAAACGATAGACAGAGGAAGATAGAGAAATGAAACGACAGAAAGAGGAAGATAGAGAGATGAAACGATAGACAGAGGAAGATAGAGAGATGAAACGATAGAAAGAGGAAGATAGAGAAATGAAACGACAGAAAGAGGAAGATAGAGAGATGAAACGATAGAAAGAGAAAGATAGAGAAATGAAACGACAGAAAGAGGAAGATAGAGAGGTGAAACGATAGAAAGAGGAAGATAGAGAGATGAAACGATAGAAAGAGGAAGATAGAGAGATGAAGGGATAGAAAGAGGAAGAGGGAGAGATGAAGAGATAGAAAGAGGAAGATAGAGAGATGAGGAAGATAGAGAGATGAAGAGATAGAAAGAGGAAGCTAGAGAGATGAAGAGATAGAAAGAGGAAGATAGAGAGAGGAAGAGGGAGAGATGAAGAGATAGAAAGAGGAAGATAGAGAGATGAAGAGATAGAAAGAGGAAGATAGAGAGATGAAGAGATAGAAAGAGGAAGATAGAGAGATGAAGAGATAGAAAGAGGACGATAGAGAGATGAAGAGAGAGAAAGAGGAAGATAGAGAGATGAAGAGATAGAAAGAGGAAGATAGCGAGATGAAGAGATAGAAAGAGGAAGATAGAGCGATTAAGGGATAGAAAGAGGAAGATAGAGAGATGAAATGATAGACAGAGGAGTATCGAGAGGTGAAACGATAGACAGAGGAAGATATAGAGATGAAACGACAGAAAGAGGAAGATAGAGAAATGAAACGACAGAAAGAGGAAGATAGAGTGGTGAAACGATAGAAAGAGGAAGATAGAGATATGAAACAATAGAGGAAGATAGAGAGATGAAACGATAGAAAGAGAAAGATAGAGAAATGAAACGACAGAAAGAGGAAGATAGAGAGGTGAAACGATAGAAAGAGGAAGATAGAGAGATGAAACGATAGAAAGAGGAAGATAGAGAGATGAAGGGATAGAAAGAGGAAGAGGGAGAGATGAAGAGATAGAAAGAGGAAGATAGAGAGATGAGGAAGATAGAGAGATGAAGAGATAGAAAGAGGAAGATAGAGAGATGAAGAGATAGAAAGAGGAAGATAGAGAGAGGAAGAGATAGAAAGAGGAAGATAGAGAGATGAAGAGATAGAAAGAGGAAGATAGAGAGATGAAGAGATAGAAAGAGGAAGATAGAGAGATGAAGAGATAGAAAGAGGACGATAGAGAGATGAAGAGAGAGAAAGAGGAAGATAGAGAGATGAAGAGATAGAAAGAGGAAGATAGCGAGATGAAGAGATAGAAAGAGGAAGATAGAGCGATTAAGGGATAGAAAGAGGAAGATAGAGAGATGAAATGATAGACAGAGGAGTATCGAGAGGTGAAACGATAGACAGAGGAAGATATAGAGATGAAACGACAGAAAGAGGAAGATAGAGAAATGAAACGACAGAAAGAGGAAGATAGAGTGGTGAAACGATAGAAAGAGGAAGATAGAGATATGAAACAATAGAGGAAGATAGAGAGATGAAACGATAGTAAGATAGAGAAATGAAACGACAGAAAGAGGAAGATAGAGAGGTGAAACGATAGAGGAAGATAGAGAGATGAAACGATAGAAAGAGGAAGATAGAGAGATGAAACGATAGACAGAGGAAGATAGAGAGATGAAGAGATAGAAAGAGGAAGATAGCGAGATGAAATGATAGACAGAGGAAGATCGAGAGGTGAAATGATAGACAGAGGAAGATAGAGAGATGAAACGACAGAAAGAGGAAGATAGAGAGATGGAGTGATAGAAAGAGGAAGATAGAGAGATGAAACGACAGAAAGAGGAAGATAGAGAGGTGAAATTATAGAGGAAGATAGAGAGATGAAACGATAGAAAGAGGAAGATAGAGAGATGAAACGATAGACAGAGGAAGATAGAGAGATGAAACGACAGAAAGAGGAAGATGGAGAAATGAAACGACAGAAATAGGAAGATAGAGAGATGAAACGATAGAAAGAGGAAGATAGAGAGATGAAGAGATAGAAAGAGGAAGATAGAGAGATGAGGAAGATAGAGAGATGAAGAGATAGAAAGAGGAAGAGGGTGAGATGAAGAGATAGAAAGAGGAAAATAGAGAGATGAAGAGATAGAAAGAGGAAGATAGAGAGATGAAGAGATAGAAAGAGGAAGATAGAGCAATGAAGAGATAGAAAGATGAAGATAGAGAGATGAAGGGATAGAAAGAGGAAGATAGAGAGATGAAACGACAGAAAGAGGAAGATAGAGAAATGAAACAACAGAAATAGGAAGATAGAGAGATGAAACGATAGAAAGAGGAAGATAGAGAGATGAAGAGATAGAAAGAGGAAGATAGAGAGATGAGGAAGATAGAGAGATGAAGAGATAGAAAGAGGAAGAGGGTGAGATGAAGAGATAGAAAGAGGAAAATAGAGAGATGAGGAAGATAGAGAGATGAAGATATAGAAAGAGGAAGATAGAGAGATGAAGAGATAGAAAGAGGAAGATAGAGAGATAAAGAGATAGAAAGAGGAAGAGGGAGAGATGAAACGATAGAAAGAGGAAGATAGAGAATTGAAACGACAGAAAGAGGAAGATAGAGAGGTGAAACGATAGAAAGAGGAAGATAGAGAGATGAAGAGATAGAAAGAGGAAGATAGAGAGATGAAGGACTAGAAAGAGGAAGAGGAAGAGATGAAGAGATAGAAAGAGGAAGATAGAGAGATGAAGAGATAGAAATAGGAAGATAGAGAGATGAAGAGATAGAAAGAGGAAGATAGAGAGATGAAGAGATAGAAAGAGGAAGATAGAGAGATGAAGAGATAGAAAGAGGAAGAGGGAGAGATGAAGAGATAGAAAGAGGAAGATAGAGAGATGAAGTTATAGAAAGAGGAAGATAGAGAGATGAAGAGATAGAAAGAGGAAGATAAAGAGATGAAATGATAGACAGAGGAAGATCGAGAGGTGAAACGATAGACAGAGGAAGATATAGAGATGAAACGACAGAAAGAGGAAAATAGAGAGATGGAGTGATAGAAAGAGGAAGATAGAGAGATGAAACGACAGAAAGAGGAAGATAGAGAAATGAAACGACAGAAAGAGAAAGATAGAGTGGTGAAACGATAGAAAGAGGAAGATAGAGATATGAAACAATAGAGGAAGATAGAGCGATGAAACGATAGTAAGATAGAGAAATGAAACGACAGAAAGAGGAAGATAGAGAGGTGAAACGATAGAGGAAGATAGAGAGATGAAACGATAGAAAGAGGAAGATAGAGAGATGAAACGATAGACAGAGGAAGATAGAGAGATGAAACGACAGAAAGAGGAAGATAGAGAAATGAAACGACAGAAATAGGAAGATAGAGAGATGAAACGATAGAAAGAGGAAGATAGAGAGATGAAGAGATAGAAAGAGGAAGATAGAGAGATGAGGAAGATAGAGAGATGAAGAGATAGAAAGAGGAAGAGGGTGAGATGAAGAGATAGAAAGAGGAAAATAGAGAGATGAGGAAGATAGAGAGATGAAGAGATAGAAAGAGGAAGATAGAGAGATGAAGAGATAGAAAGAGGAAGATAGAGAGATGAAGGGATAGAAAGAGGAAGATAGAGAGAATAAACGATAGAAAGAGGAAGTTAGAGAGATGAAACGATAGACAGAGGAAGATAGAGAGATGAAACGATAGACAGAGGAAGATCGAGAGGTGAAACGATAGACATAGGAAGATAGAGAAATGAAACGACAGAAAGAGGAAGATAGAGAGATGAAACGACAGAAAGAGGAAGATAGAGAAATGAAACGACAGAGAGGAAGATAGAGAGGTGAAACGATAGAGGAAGATAGAGAGATGAAACGATAGAAAGAGGAAGATAGAGAGATGAAACGATATAAAGGGGAAGATAGATAAATGAAACGACAGAAAGAGGAAGATAGAGGTGAAACGATAGAGGAAGATAGAGAGATGAAACGATAGAAAGAGGAAGATAGAGAGATTAAACGATAGAAAGAGGAAGATAGAGAGATGAAACGATAGATGAGGAAGATAGAGAATTGAAACGATAGAAAGAGGAAGATGGAGAAATGAAACGACAGAAAGAGGAAGATAGAGAGGTGAAACGATAGAAAGAGGAAGATAGAGAGATGAAACGATAGAGGAAAATAGAGAGATGAAACGATAGAAAGAGGAAGATAGAGAGAGATGAAACGATAGAGGAAGATAGAGAGATGAAACGATAGAAAGAGGAAGATAGAGAAATGAAACGATAGAAAGAGGAAGATAAAGAGATGAAACGATATAAAGAGGAAGATAGATAAATGAAACGACAGAAAGAGGAAGATAGAGAGGTGAAACGATAGAGGAAGATAGAGAGATGAAACGATAGAAAGAGGAAGATAGAGAGATGAAACGATAGAAAGAGGAAGATAGAGAGATTAAACGATAGAGGAAGATAGAGAGATGAAACGATCGAAAGAGGAAGATAGAGAGATTAAACGATAGAAAGAGGAAGATAGAGAGATGAAACGATAGATGAGGAAAATAGAGAATTGAAACGATAGAAAGAGGAAGATAGAGAAATGAAACGACAGAAAGATGAAGATAGAGAGGTGAAACGATAGAAAGAGGAAGATAGAGAGATGAAACAATAGAGGAAGATAGAGAGTTTAAACGATAGAAAGAGGAAGATAGAGAGATGAAACGATATAAAGAGGAAGATAGATAAATGAAATTACAGAAAGAGGAAGATAGAGAGGTGAAACGATAGAGGAAGATAGAGAGATGAAACGATAGAAAGAGGACGATAGAGAGATGAAATGATAGATGAGTAAGATAGAGAGATGAAACGATAGAAAGAGGAAGATAGAGAAAGCGACAGAAAGAGGAAGATAGAGAGGTGAAACGATAGAGGAAGATAGAGAGATGAAACAATAGAAAGAGGAAGATAGAGAGATGAAACGATAGAGGAAGATGGAGAGATGAAACGATAGAAAGAGGAAGATAGAGAGATGAAACGATAGAAAGAGGAAGATAGAGAGATGAAACGATAGACAGAGGAAAATAGAGAGATGAAACGATAGAAAGAGTAAGATAGAGAGATGAAACGATAGAAAGAGGAAGATAGAGAGAATAAATGATAGATAGAGGAAGATGGGGAGGACGATGAAGAGGGAGATTAATTAGATGAAGGAGAGAGAGGTGAAAGAGAGAGAGAGATTAATTTCTCACCTCCTTCACTATTAGGATCAATCGCTTTTCCACTCGACATCTCCCCTCCCTCCATTGCTCGGCTAGATAACAACAGATTTGGTCTCATCATGCATGCGAACAGGCACCACACACCTTACAGTGAGGGTGCAGGTGTTAGAGAAGCAGTCTGATAACAACCCACCTGGCCCTCCTCTCTGTCCCTTATCGTGATAATTGGCCTACAGGGTCATGGATAATGGATAATCATGGCTGGGAGTCACACTCTGTGTGGCCGCCTCGCCCATCCCCCTCCCTCGTATCCCCTGGCAAATCAGGCCATGTTTTGGCTGCTGGGGTTGTTCTGCTGTGGTGGCAGGATGCGAAAGTGTCCTCAGCTGACTGCCAGTGTGGCCTACTTTTCCCAAGAGGGAGAGATGAGAGACGAGAAAAGGTCTGCTCTGTTTTCAATATGGAAATAGATCAGAGGGAAGAGGGTGAGATGGAGATAAAGAGAGAGAGAGAGGTATTTTCTGTGAGGATGGGGATCTGAGAGTATGGAGCAAGGGAGAGAATGGGGTAGAGCGAGAGGTGGTGGAGAGAGAGGGGGGTAGATAGAGAGAGGGGGGGGTAGAGAGAAAGCAAAACAGGAGTAGAGGGGGAGAGAGGGGGAATGGACAGAGAGAAATTGAGAGCATGAGAAAACAGAGTGAGAGTCGGAGAGGATCTTGTCTGGCTGTCTTCTTTTGTTTTAATCACCACACTCTGTTGTTCATCACATCTTTCATCTCGGTGGTTGCGCTAGCTGTTAGCAGACTGGCGCTATTACAACTGGCTGGCACACACACCCTTCATTAGATCTGAGATGGGCCCCGCTCTCCTTGGATATCATAGTAAATATGACATCATAGGCTAAGGAGACAAATACGATCAATGTCAAAGACAGCCTGATCCCTATATCTGGGAAAAAGCAGAGCCAAGTGATCATCTCATGCTATAGAAACCACTTCTCAACCAGTTCAGCAGTATATCACAACAAAGCCTTCTATTGCTGTTGTCCTGAAACATGGAGAGAGACATGCCCAGACGGGTCTGTCCATTGCACATCATAGAATCTCAATCACCCTCTCAACAAATGTTATTCACCAGATGATGAAACAAATCAATAGCGTTTTTATTGTCCCCTACAAAACAATATGGACCCTGTTAAATGGCTAGCACCGTATTCACGGGAATAGGGCTTATTTACAAGTACAGCATGCTATAGCAGGAATGGTTTCCAATTGAAATGGTGCTGGGGTTCATTTCTAACCGAGCCACTCCACAATCTGAAAGTCAATGAGGTAGGTTAATAACACAGTTCATGGTCATGAATCATGAAAATGTTCCCAGGGTCTTTAAATAAGCTGTTAGTTGCACAGCCCTGCTACCTCCATGAATTCAATTTGAGGCCTGTACAAAAAGACCTGGCTACAGTATGCATGCAGTCATTTGAGCTATATGGTATGGAAATAGGTTAGATGAATACTGAAAGTGTAGCGGTTTCAATGGAAAACATTTGTATCTCAGAGAAAGAATTTACATACTGTAGTAGAACAATAATAATAAAAAATCCATATCTGAATATCCTGTACAGCATTCACATCTAAAAGATGTATATATGTTGATGAATGACACCAATGGATATTTGGATAATGATGTTGGTGTGCAGATTTACTTCCATTAGCTAGGTAGTTCTTTATATGTAGGTTGAGTCAGTCATGTCTCTCTCTCCCTCTCTCTCTCTCTCTCTCACTATCTGTGCAGATTTACTTCCATTAGCTAGGTAGTTCTTTATATGTAGGTTGAGTCAGTCATGTCTCTCTCTCCCGCTCTCTCTCTCTCCCATATCTCTCCTTGTCCCTCTCCACCACCACCTTTCTGTCTTCTGTATGTGACACACTGTCTCTCCCTCTCTCTCCCTCTATCTCTCTCTCCCCCTCTCTCCCTCTCTCTCCCTCTCCCTCTCTCCCTCTCTCTATCTCTCTCTCTCCCCCTCTCTCCCTCCCTCTCCCTCTCTCTCTCTCCCTCTCTATCTCTCCCTCTCTCTCCCTCTCCCTCTCTCCCTCTCTCTCCCTCTATCTCTCTCTCTCCCCCTCTCTCCCTCCCTCTCCCTCTCTCTCTCTCCCTCTCTATCTCTCTATCTCTCCCTCCCTCTCTCTATCTCTCCCTCCCTCTCTCTCTCTATCTCTCTCTCTCACTAGAAAACACTGTACACTTCCTTATTCAGTACAGTATTTACTCCAGGAACTAGCTTGTCAAAAATACATTGTAATGCATTGCTGTGAGATGTTAGCTGTTAGCACTGAGGCTTGTGTAATGGTCCTGGTTTAACAGACAACAGTGTAGTGTAGAAGGACTAGCAGGGCTCCAGTGTGCCAGCCCAGCCTTTCCTCCTGCTGTCTGAACAGGGGATGAGTAATCAACTGTGAAGGTTGTTGTGGAACAAACAGCCATTAACCTATGACATCAATGGCCATGATTATCTCGCCGGGACTGGACACATAGGGAGGGAGTGTGTGTGTGTGTGTGTGTGTGTGTGTGTGTGTGTGTGTGTGTGTGTGTGTGTGTGTGTGTGTGTGTGTGTGTGTGTGTGTGTGTGTGTGTGTGTGTGTGTGTGTGTGTGTGTGTGTGTGTGTGTGTGTGTGGAGAAGGGGAACTGTGTGTGTGCGTCTGTATGCATGCACGTGTCTGGACTCACACACACAGGACTGGACTGAAGGAGTGACATGCACGTGTCTGCATGCTTGACAGTCATGTTAGTTCCTGCCTGTCCATCTACAGTATATTGACCTCTGTGTATGTTGGCATCATTAACCACACACTACATGACATTCTACTATAGCCCATGACTGATGCCAGCATGGTGGTTGTTAGTAGTACCATAATCTGCTCTGTCCTACCTTGCCTGCTGTGTGCCCCCAGTTGGTATGGCCTGCCCTGCTAATTCCCCCAGTTGGTATGGCCTGCCCTGCTTATGCCCCCAGTTGGTATAGCCTGCCCTGCCTATGCTCCCAGTTGGTATGGCCTGCCCTGCTTATGCCCCCAGTTGGTATGGCCTGCCCTGCCTATGCTCCCAGTTGGTGTGGCCTGCCCTGCTTATGCCCCCAGTTGGTATGGCCTGCCCTGCCTATGCTCCCAGTTGGTGTGGCCTGACCTGCCTATGCTCCCAGTTGGTATGGCCTGCCCTGCTTATGCCCCCAGTTGGTATGGCCTGCCCTACCTATGCTCCCAGTTGGTGTGGCCTGCCCTGCTTATGCCCCCAGTTGGTATGGCCTGCCCTGCTTATGCCCCCAGTTGGTATGGCCTGCCCTGCCTATGCTCCCAGTTGGTGTGGCCTTCCCTGCTTATGCCCCCAGTTGGTATGGCCTGCCCTGCCTATGCTCCCAGTTGGTGTGGCCTGCCCTGCTTATGCCCCCAGTTGGCATGGCCTGCCCTGCTTATTCCCCCAGTTGGTATGGCCTGCCCTGCCTATGCTCCCAGTTGGTGTGGCCTGCCCTGCCTATGCCCCCAGTTGGTGTGGCCTGCCCTGCCTATGCTCCCAGTTGGTGTGGCCTGCCCTGCCTATGCTCCCAGTTGGTATGGCCTTCCCTGCTTATGCCCCCAGTTGGTATGGCCTGCCCTGCCTATGCTCCCAGTTGGTGTGGCCTTCCCTGCCTATGCTCCCAGTTGGTGTGGCATGCCCTGCCTATGCTCCCAGTTGGTGTGGCCTGCCCTGCTTATTCCCCCAGTTGGTATGGCCTGCCCTGCCTATGCTCCCAGTTGGTGTGGCCTTCCCTGCCTATGCTCCCAGTTGGTGTGGCATGCCCTGCCTATGCTCCCAGTTGGTGTGGCCTGCCCTGCCTATGCTCCCAGTTGGTGTGGCCTGCCCTGCCTATGCTCCCAGTTGGTGTGGCATGCCCATTGTGTCAGCTGGTTTGATGCCATCCTGAAGTTACCTATCTGCTCCATAACAGGCTGACACAGTAACTCTAGAATCATAGGAACGTGAGACATCAGTGGCGTGAGGGCAGGTGGTACGGCAGAGTGTAGCAGTGTCTAAAGCCATTGCAATGTATTGACTAATCAAACATAATGATCATATATGGACAATATCAGGGGGCTATGCCCCTAAACATATGGACAATATCAGGGGGCTATGCCCCTAAACATATGGACAATATCAGGGGGCTATGCCCCTAAACATATGGACAATATCAGGGGGCTATGCCCCTAAACATATGGACAATATCAGGGGGCTACGCCCCTAAACATATGGACAATATCAGGGGGCTATGCCCCTAAACATATGGACAATATCAGGGGGCTATGCCCCTAAACATATGGACAATATCAGGGGGCTATGCCCCTAAACATATGGACAATATCAGGGGGCTATGCCCCTAAACATATGGACAATATCAGGGGGCTACGCCCCTAAACATATGGACAATATCAGGGGGCTACGCCCCTAAACATATGGACAATATCAGGGGGCTACGCCCCTAAACATATGGACAATATCAGGGGGCTACGCCCCTAAACATATGGACAATATCAGGGGGCTACGCCCCTAAACATATGGACAATATCAGGGGGCTACGCCCCTAAACATATGGACAATATCAGGGGGCTACGCCCCTAAACATATGAACAATATCAGGGGGCTACGCCCCTAAACATATGGACAATATCAGGGGGCTACGCCCCTAAACATATGGACAATATCAGGGGGCTATGCCCCTAAACATATGGACAATATCAGGGGGCTATGCCCCTAAACATATGGACAATATCAGGGGGCTATGCCCCTAAACATATGGACAATATCAGGGGGCTATGCCCCTAAACATATGGACAATATCAGGGGGCTATGCCCCTAAACATATGGACAATATCAGGGGGCTATGCCCCTAAACATATGGACAATATCAGGGGGCTATGCCCCTAAACATATGGACAATATCAGGGGGCTATGCCCCTAAACATATGGACAATATCAGGGGGCTATGCCCCTAAACATATGGACAATATCAGGGGGCTATGCCCCTAAACATATGGACAATATCAGGGGGCTAATCCCCTAAACATATGGACAATATCAGGGGGCTATGCCCCTAAACATATGGACAATATCAGGGGGCTACGCCCCTAAACATATGGACAATATCAGGGGGCTATGCCCCTAAACATATGGACAATATCAGGGGGCTATGCCCCTAAACATATGGACAATATCAGGGGGCTACGCCCCTAAACATATGGACAATATCAGGGGGCTACGCCCCTAAACATATGGACAATATCAGGGGGCTACGCCCCTAAACATATGGACAATATCAGGGGGCTACGCCCCTAAACATATGAACAATATCAGGGGGCTACGCCCCTAAACATATGGACAATATCAGGGGGCTACGCCCCTAAACATATGGACAATATCAGGGGGCTATGCCCCTAAACATATGGACAATATCAGGGGGCTACGCCCCTAAACATATGGACAATATCAGGGGGCTATGCCCCTAAACATATGGACAATATCAGGGGGCTACGCCCCTAAACATATGGACAATATCAGGGGGCTATGCCCCTAAACATATGGACAATATCAGGGGGCTATGCCCCTAAACATATGGACAATATCAGGGGGCTATGCCCCTAAACATATGGACAATATCAGGGGGCTATGCCCCTAAACATATGGACAATATCAGGGGGCTATGCCCCTAAACATATGGACAATATCAGGGGGCTATGCCCCTAAACATATGGACAATATCAGGGGGCTATGCCCCTAAACATATGGACAATATCAGGGGGCTATGCCCCTAAACATATGGACAATATCAGGGGGCTATGCCCCTAAACATATGGACAATATCAGGGGGCTATGCCCCTAAACATATGGACAATATCAGGGGGCTACGCCCCTAAACATTTGGAGTTTTTACAAATACTCGTAGAGGCAGAGTAGGACACAAGTTTCAAATGTGGAGAAGTCATGAGCAAAAACAGTTATTGGAGAGTCTTGCATGAGGTTAGGGAGGGAGGGAGGGAGGGAGGGAGGGAGGGAGGGAGGGAGGGAGGGAGGGAGGGAGGGAGGGAGGGAGGGAGGGATGAGTAGTTGGCACTGCTCAGGATGACTATGTGAGAGAGTGATGAGAAAGACAGAAGCGGATGGAGGGATGGTCCTCCTCCTTCACAAACAACATGGGAAGGATGCCAGAGAGAGCAGATGGCAGAGAAGAGCGGGGGCACAGGGATGGCACAGAGACTGGTGGCTTCACGCTACACACCCACACACACTAACACACACACACACTTGCATAAACACTCATGTAACCAATTGTAACCCACACACACATGAGCCTGTGATCTACCCTGTGGAGTGTTTTCCCATGCCACATCCTGGGTGTGGAGCAGTCTGTAGGGAAAGCCGTATTGCTGAATCGACATCTCTGACTGAGTCTTCCTCTCTGTGCCAGGGACCTGGTGTCACGTCGGTATAAAGAGATCGGGAGACAGGCGCAGGAATACGTAATCTTTTTTTATTTACCCAAATTACAACGTGCCATGTAAAGGCACAGGGACCGAAGACCAAACAAACACGTATACAAAACACAGGGTTGAAACCCAATCAAAAGTACCTTGAATAAATACACCGGGATGAGACTCGTAACACAATGACTCTACACGGGACGAGACCCGTAATCATCTGCCCAATACATGCAGCACGAAAGCCACAACAACACAGCACAGGTACTCACACGACCGGACATTGGAACAATAATCGACAGCCCAATAAAAACCAAAGGGCACATTTCTACAATTACAATCAGGGAAATGGGGACCAGGTGTGCGTAATGACACAGTTCTGGAGGGATCCGTGACACCTGGTAACCACTTCCTGCATTTATATCTTTCTCTCTCTTCCTCTTTCTCTCTATTTCTCTTTCTCTCTCTTTCTCTTTCTCTCTATTCCTCTTTCTCTCTATTCCTCTTTCTCTCTCTTCCTCTTTCTCTCTATTCCTCTTTCTCTCTATTTCTCTTTCTCTCTATTCCTCTTTCTCTCTATTCCTCTTTCTCTCTATTCCTCTTTCTCTCTATTTCTCTTTCTCTCTATTCCTCTTTCTCTCTCTTTCTCTCTCTTCCTCTTTCTCTCTATTCCTCTTTCTCTCTCTTCCTCTTTCTCTCTCTTCCTCTTTCTCTCTATTCCTCTTTCTCTCTATTTCTCTTTCTCTCTATTCCTCTTTCTCTCTATTCCTCTTTCTCTCTATTTCTCTTTCTCTCTCTTCCTCTTTCTCTCTATTCCTCTTTCTCTCTCTTCCTCTTTCTCTCTATTCCTCTTTCTCTCTATTTCTCTTTCTCTCTATTCCTCTTTCTCTATCTTTCTCTCTCTTCCTCTTTCTCTCTATTCCTCTTTCTCTCTCTTCCTCTTTCTCTCTATTCCTCTTTCTCTCTCTTCCTCTTTCTCTCTATTCCTCTTTCTCTCTATTCCTCTTTCTCTCTCTTTCTCTTTCTCTCTATTCCTCTTTCTCTCTATTTCTCTTTCTCTCTCTTTCTCTTTCTCTCTATTTCTCTTTCTCTCTATTCCTCTTTCTCTCTATTTCTCTTTCTCTCTATTCCTCTTTCTCTCTATTTCTCTTTCTCTCTATTTCTCTTTCTCTCTCTTTCTCTTTCTCTCTCTTTCTCTTTCTCTCTCTTTCTCTTTCTCTCTATTCCTCTTTCTCTCTATTTCTCTTTCTCTCTCTTTCTCTTTCTCTCTATTTCTCTTTCTCTCTATTCCTCTTTCTCTCTATTTCTCTTTCTCTCTATTTCTCTTTCTCTCTATTTCTCTTTCTCTCTCTTTCTCTTTCTCTCTATTTCTCTTTCTCTCTATTCCTCTTTCTCTCTATTTCTCTTTCTCTCTATTTCTCTTTCTCTCTATTTCTCTTTCTCTCTCTTTCTCTTTCTCTCTATTTCTCTTTCTCTCTATTCCTCTTTCTCTCTCTTTCTCTTTCTCTCTATTTCTCTTTCTCTCTATTCCTCTTTCTCTCTATTTCTCTTTCTCTCTATTTCTCTTTCTCTCTATTTCTCTTTCTCTCTCTTTCTCTTTCTCTCTATTTCTCTTTCTCTCTATTCCTCTTTCTCTCTCTTTCTCTTTCTCTCTATTCCTCTTTCTCTCTCTTTCTCTTTCACTGGCATCCTCTTTCTCTCTATTTCTCTTTCTCTCTA